>NC_142940.1:789710-792210 GCF_046866305.1 Octopus bimaculoides
GTGTATGTGTGTGTGTTAGTGTAGTGAACTGGCATGAGTGGTGGGTGGTAGTAAAGTATGACGAGATGGAAATGGAGGTGATATAAGACAGAATAGGAGTGACTATATATATATATATATATATATATATATATATATATATATATATATATATATATATGTATATATATATGTATACACACACACGTTTTGCCACTATATATATGTATGTATATATGTACATACATTACACAGACATACACGCGCACGCAGGTGCACGCACAGAGAAAAGCACGATTGGTTGAACTGATCGTGCTACCGTTTTACCATTCAGATTTCAGCTCTTATTGTTAATCGTCTGAAAGTCCCAGTGTTGCGTCTCCTCGCCGGGTCCTGGTGTTCGCCTGTGTCTGAGGCACTTATGAAACGCATCCACTGATTGCATCTCTGGTGTGACATCATGTGTTACTAAATACTGAAACATGTAACGTACGAAATAAAGGAATACCGCGTTCAAGCCCGGGTTCTTTTCTCTCTTTATATATACACGCACGCACACACACACACACACACACACACATACACACACACACACACACACACACACACACTCACGTACAGACACACATGCACACATAGAAGTACACATATTTAGTTTGTTATACATATCTATCTGTCTATCTATCTATCTATCTATCTATCTATCTGTTTGTCTGTCAGTCTGACTGTCTGTCTGTCTGTCTGCCTCCCTCCCTGTATGCCTGTCTGTCTGCCTGCCTGTCCGTTCTCTGGTTGTCTGTCTGCCTGTCTGTCAACGAGCCACCTCTTTCTCCCACCTCCCTTCTCTCCTACCCTCGCACTCTCCCACTCCCACATCTCTCCCATCCCTCTCATCCCTCCCTCCACAACCAATCACGCAGAAGAGTTACGGACGGGCTAAGTAACGGAGGAGTAAGTAAAATTATTATAAGATTAATCGACGTTACTGCCGACAAACCTCTATTTATGCAAATCAGATTTTTAGACTTAGTGAAGCCTTTATTTGAGGTGACTAAGCGAATAGCTTTAAGATAGATCTCCCGGCAGACATACAAAGGTGAGTGCATTGTCACTGAAGAGAAACCAGACAAGCTAATCTGCGATTACTTTTTCCTGTGTAGAAAATGATTAGTAACAAGACAGTTCTCTCGGGATTCCACTCACATCCCAACGATGGCGACAATCTTCTTCTCTGCTGAAACAAAACAGGATACCTTTTTGTACACGAATTTTATATAACATATTTATATATATATATATATATATATATATATATATATATATATATATATATATATATATATATATATATATATATATATAGTGGGAAAGAGAGAGAGGGAGAGAAGGGGAGACATATATGCGAAAGACAACTAACAAAAAAATAAAAATATGCGAGTTCAAGAACGTATGACGTCATTCTTCTGATGTTGATTTGTATACGGGAGAGGGAGAGGGGGGAGAGTTGAAGAGGGGAAAGAAAGAAACAGAAAGAGAAGAGGACGAGAGAGAGAAAGAGAAGGACAAAGAAAGAGGAGGAGGAGGAAGAGGAGGAAGAGGAGGAGGAGAGTGTATAAATTTGTGGTGATTTAGTAATGAGTCAACACTAATTAGAGATGACAAATGTAATTAGTGAAGTAAATAAATTAAATAGCTTAATGAGAGTGAGGTAACTGGGGAGAGGGAGAAAAAGGGAGGAAGAGTGGAAGAGAGAGAGAGAGGGGCGCAGGGGGAAAGAGAGGAATAGAGTGGGAGAGGGAGGGAGGGAGGGGCAGAGAGGGGAAAGAGAAGAATAGAGGGAGAGAGAGGGAGAGAGAGGGAGAGAGGAATAGAGAGAGAGAGGAAGGACACTTGGTAGACAGTGTTGTAGTTTAGCTCTAGGTTACTATGATCATAGACGTTCCAGTCGTGACTACCCCGTCTTTCCTTGAGGCATAGACCATCTATGACTCCATGTGTAACGTGTCCTTCCGTTGGTATCGGAGACGAAGGCATCAAGATTATTAGAAAGAAACGTCAGAGCCACGGATAAATAACGAACTTTTACTGAAGTTTTCTGGAATAGAAGAAACGACAAACTTGAATATTTTTGTTTCCTTCGTGTCAGTAATGTGTGTGTGTGTGAAATACGGATGTGTGTGTGGGCTTGTGTGCGCGTGCGTGTATATATATATATATATATATATATATATATATTGATGTACTTGCATAGCAAGTGACCTGATCTGAGATCGTGTGCTGGAACGAAAACAATTGCAGCGTGGAAGGTGTTTATAAGTCATTTAAGAAACACACAAAAACTGTTAGATTCATTTCAACATTTAAATTTAATTTGCCAAAATATTTTCGTCGCTTTGAGACCGCGACCTGTTCACTGACAAAATTCCGTGGTGCATCTATATCTATCTATATACATATAGATATATATATACACACACATATATGTGTGTGTATATATAGAAATGTATGTATGTATGTGTAT
>NC_142940.1:797210-799710 GCF_046866305.1 Octopus bimaculoides
ACTCAATGAACATGAAAAGTAATTTTGCTTGATTTTAAGTAATTTATTTTTGTAATATTTTCTATAACAAAATTCTTGTGTTTAGTGGTCTACTATTGCCACGAAGCACTTTGAAGCCACCGTGTTCGGACTACCATCAACTATACGGGGACAATAGAAGCAGTTGCTCATAAATTTTAGTCTTAATAAATAATCGCGTCTTATCCCCGGAAAATACAGAATTTAGTTTCTAAACTGAATCTAGTTGTGGTTGTTGTTGTTGTTGTTGTAATTATTGGGAAGTCCTATCTCGGTTTTGATCCAGTAGCGAAGATGCTTCAGCTATGACAATCCTGTTTTTCATTCTGACTCAGTGTATCTTGGACTACATTATCTATGTCCTTACTTTTTAAAACATGATAGAATATGATTTGAGGGGAAATTACCGCCGTTTCTAACAGCTCGAATCAGGATACTTTACCATCAGAATTGATAACGGCCTGTATATGTTGTGTGTGTATATATACATTTGCACGCGTATGTTAATATGTATGTGTGTGTGTAGTATAACTAGTCTTCTTCCTGCTTTAGTGAAATTCGTAACTAATTTCGAATAATTAAACATGTTTCTTGCTTTATTCTTACTAAGTAAATGACGTCATATTTTCATAATAACTATATGAAGAATTTTCAGTCAAATATTCTCTCTTGAGAGTTCTGGAATCAAGGCATCGGAAGTCTATAGAATATTTCCAAAATTAGTATTATTAATAGCATTTTTTTTGTTTTTGTATTGGTAACATTTTTTTAAACGTAATATTTGCGTTATTTCATCATATCTAAGAATATTCATTTCATCTCATTTCGTTGCTTAGATCAAAACATGAAGAGAAGAACATTTCCATAGAAAACAGCAGAAATGTTCTCTTCATATTGAATACTATCGATTAACTTAGGCTAGTTTTATTATTTGAAAGAATATTCAACAGAGAATGGGCTGACATCCACCCCCGCCACCGTTCGCCGACCAAAACATGTCCAGCGCTTGCTTCCTTTCATCAGCTTTTATTTTAATCTATATTTTTAAAAATACTCAACTCCTTGCATCGTCTTCTCAATCATTTAAACCGACGTTTTTTTTTTTTTTTTACTATCTTTGTTATCATTAACTCTTCTTTATTCGTTTTCCTTTCATAATTAGTGAAATAATTTTGTTATTCTTTCCAATTTTCTTTGCTATTCCTATTGTTGTCTTATCCATTTCTTTATTCTTCCCGGAATTTCTCCAAAAAGACCTTTATCGTTCTTTCTAATTAAAGTCTATTGTTACGTTGCAAGTTTCCATTCCTCGATATTATTTTTCAATTTAATAGTTCGATTTTCGGTTTATTTTTCATTCCTTAATCAACAACTTTTCTTCGTTTCCATTACAGGATTATATTAATTCTCTGTCGCTTTGTTTACTGCCAGTTTGATGTCGTTTTTACTTGTTCCAAACTGAACTTATCTTGCAAATTCAATCGCCGAATACATCTTCTCCCACCACCATATTCAAGGCGTTTTTGTTTTAATTTGTTATTTCAACTGAACATTGACTGTTTCATTAAAATTTCTTTACAGTAGCTGCAACTCATTAGCAGATGGTGACGGGGGAGGTGGGGGTGGTGTTGCAGTGGGGACAGCGCTTTTAATTTGTCTCTGCGAGTCTCAATTTCTCAACACGGTTTTAACTACGCTGCTAACAATTTATCCGAGGAAATAGAAAATAAAAAAAAAACCACGAAAAGGAAATAAATAAACAAAAAGGAAGACAAAAATATAAAGAAAAAAGCGATAACACTTTCATCGAACACATTTCTTTTCTTTTCTGTTTGTTTTCAAACTTTGTTTATTTCTTCGATGATTCTGGACTATTTAGCTGTGAGCAAGATTTGATAACCTTTTTCAATTTGTTCCCAGAGGCAGCCAAATAAAGTGTTTGTGAAATTCATACAAGCCTGATGACATATGGACTCATATATGGAACAACACACACACACACACACACACACACACACACACACACACACACACACACACACACACACACACACACACACACATACACACACACACACTCACAATACACTCACACATACACACGCATATTATACCATATACTCACACACCAATATCATATAAACAGACACCAGCATATACATAGAATGACATACACACATATACATATACACACCAAAATCATATTAACTGCAAACACGCACACACATATTTATATATGTGTGTGTGTGTGTGTGTGTGCGCGTGTGTATACATGTATATGTATATGCATATATATATATATATATATATATATATATATATATATATATATATGTATATATATATATATATATATATATATATATATATATATATATATATATATATATATAAACAATAGTAAACGCACACACTAGCGCATGCATAGATGCAATATCATACAAGCGTTGCATACACACATAATATTACAAAAATACGCAGC
>NC_142940.1:802210-817210 GCF_046866305.1 Octopus bimaculoides
TAATAAAAACACTTATTTGATTCTACATTTCGTATTTTTTGTATAGCAGATAATGTTTTACGTAGTGTTTAACATATCTTGGTCTTATATGTAGAGCATTAACAAACAAATAATAATTCCTCTGTTAACCACTTCTACCTAAGTAAATGTTTCAACGGGAACCGTCTGAAAGCGAGGTACGTGATAAACCATATTAAGAGAGGCGAAGTACACAAGCATCAATGCTCGAGTTATAGTGACTTGTCATGCAATGGCGAGATGATAATATATGAAAGAGAACTCAGTTTTATTTAACCGCGCAACAGCATAGAGTACAAATACCACATTGATGCGTTGGAAGCTGGGTTTAAGCTGCATTACATTAACCACTTATTCTTCACTCAAAGAAAAAAGTACGAAACGTTATCAAGTAACATATGATTTCGACACCAGATGGAAATTCCCAGAGAGAAGCACAGTGAGTATTAGTGGATCTAAAATGTGCGACTTCTGTACAGCTGAAAAAAGGTTTTGAATAAGATGAACAATTTCTGTAATCATCTAAATATAAAATCTTTATATATGAAATGCCACCACTTCCATAAGCACCAGCTAGAATTTTGGAAATACGTATCAACCCTAGATTAAGCTGACGATCACCGAACACGTATTCCTTTAATCTTTTGTTCTATCATGTAAATTTCTTCAAATACACCAAAGATCATTTTTCAAATATCTCAGGGCATCTTATTTTTCAGTGTCTCTCCTCAAGTTATCTCTCGATATTAAGGATAATCTCAAAACCTCTTCTTTTACTGAATCTTTTGTCTCTGTTTCAATTTATAAAATACAAGGAAAATCCCAATATCAGTGAAGGGAATATAATGGGACCTTTGCACGTCTTTTTAACCCCTCAGTGTTGTATGACGCTTCGTTGGAAAGCATCCATATTTCCTGTAAATTAATAAAAGTTAGAGAGGAATCATGAGAGATTCTGCTTTTAAATTGCTTCATGATTGATTGGATTATTTCACTATGTTCAAATTATGAGTATCGATGTACTAAATGCATACACTGACTTTACTATATATATATATATATATATATATATATATATATATATATATATATATATATATATATATATATATATATATATATATATATATATATATATATATATAGTAAAGTCAGTGTATGTGTGTATGTATGCGCGCGTCTATACTCACATGTATATTGCACACACATGCATGCACATGTACTTATATATAGATATAGAAACATCCTTGTCCACACACACGACGGCGCACACGCACGTACACGCGAGCGCGGACGCACACACACACACACACACACACATACACGCACATCATACGTATGGGTGTATGAATTCCAATCCAAACATACACTCATATGTAATAAAATTCGCACCTATCGAGAGGTGTGAATATAAATGGCCAGAGAAGTAGCAGCAGGTAATTTTTGTTTTTTCTGTAGAATTAAGATTATTTTAGAGTTTTTCATGGACGGGATGGATTAGGAAAAGAAATCTCTTTATTAAACATGACAAGAATGGTTGCGATAAGCCTGGAGGTAAAAAGTGATCGGAGAAGTATTAGAGATTGATAGCTGGATGCTGGATATTGAGGAACGTGATTCATTATGAACTGATACCACATAATATGTCTCAGAATGTTTCCAAGACGACAGTACAGTCTTTAATAAATTTATATTAAGGTGAGGGATGGGGGAGGATTATATTTTAAATCAATATAGTTAAGTTCGGACTCAAAACCAGACGAAAGTAAAAGCATAAATAAACTGAAATAAAAAAAATGATCTAAAATAAAACAACGAAACAAACAAATCAGCAAGCAGACGACCATTTCCTTTGTCAATATTAATAAAAATTCTTTTGAGAAGTTTAGTAATTCCAAGCATCAAGTGGACAGAAATACTTCCAGCAGCCTCTTAGTGTAGTGTCGTCTGCCAGACTTGAGATTGAATGTAATAAAACTGTATCTGACAACAGATATATGTAATATGTAAGCAGACGATAAGGTGACCAGCGTGAAATAGAACTACAACCACAATTGACTGTCAACAGCTCTCTAAATAAGATTTCTAGTTTTGCAGTGGAGCCATGGACAATGGCTGAATCTTTTACGACTTTATGCTATCTGCCTACCATAAATTATATCAACCACTTATATTAATTTACACGAGTCATAAATGCGCTTGAGTGCCATAATTTCCCGACTTGAATGAAAACGAGGCATAAAAAAAAAGATTAAATTGAGAGTAAGAGAAAGTACAGAGTACTGGGAGTGAGGAATGTATAATAAAATATAGAAACGGAAAGCTTGTGGGACATGTGTATGTGCGTAAGAAAGAGGGAGACGGTAAGAGAGAGGGAGAGAGAGGGAGAGAGAGAGAGAGAGAGAGAGAGAGAGAGAGAGAGAGAGAGAGAGAGAGAGAGAGAGAGAGAGAGAGAGAGAGAGAGAGCAATGTTGTCATAAAAACAGAGATTAGATGGAATATAAATATACAAGATAATAATGTATACAGAAAGACATATTTAAAGAAATATGTTCAACGTAGCATGGCTGAAATTTAGCCTGTTCTCCTCCACTGTCTACTCTTTGCCATCATAATATCCGCTTCATATATTATATTTTATCTGCTAAGAATGAAGAAATAAGACAGTCAGTCAGTTATTTCAACAGAATTGATATGCAAACGTCAACATGCTTCAAAAGGTGGACGACTCCATATTTTGAAAGGTGACACACTGTTGTTTCAATATGTCTGTTGTTCGCAAACGTTTGAAAGATTCATTCTTTCTTCATATCTACTTATAAAACGAAAGCTTTAGATATATTTAATATTTCAACATAAACATGTTTTTATATCTAAACTATCAAAGCTAATTGAAATCTATTAACCAATATCGATTATGTATTATATATTTGCTATAATCTTATAGCTTTTCTATCGATCTGACACATTATAATACCGTTGATTACAAAACCCAACCTGGCTGTTGTTTTATCGTTTTTTAAGGAATTGTTCCGAAAAATCTTTGAAGCTATCCATGCTAATGGCTATGTCGGCAGCGTCGACAAATGCTGCTCTCATTCTTTAATTTATTTTTATGTATAAACTTCCCAGTGTTTATATCTATAAATTCTAATATTTCTTTCTTTTTATTGGATTTAGAAATTTTAGAAAATCAGAAGAAAAAGGTTAAAAATATCATTAAACTTTTATAGAAAGACTGTTTAAGTTTGTCATAACCTCTCTTGTCTATCCCAGATTATTGTTTTATTTGATGCGAAAGTAATAAAAGCAAATAATGGATTTCAACTGTCCATTGTTTACTGAGATTAATGATAATAATAATAATAATAATAATAATAATAATAATAATAATAATAATAATAATAATAACAATAACGACAACAATAATAATAATAATAGCAGTAACAATATAAACAATAACAACAACGACGATGATGATGATGATGATGATAACAAGAATAATAATGATAATGATAATAATTATACTACTGCTACTACTACTACTACTACTACTACTACTACTACTACTACTACTACTACTACTACTACTACTACTACTACTACTACTACTAATAATAATAATAATAATGATAATAATATAAAAGAAATGTCTATATAAAATAGACAAGTATTAAATGAAAGGAAAACATTCGTGAAACCGAAACCATTTTAATCGTTGATGGACGACCGTAAGTTAAAACGAAAATTCCTCTTTTATAGTTAAATGTTTTATTTCAACTGAGGACAATATAAGTTTCTTTTTATTATTTATTATTATATTATTGATTGGTTGCATCATAGTTTGGCACCAATCATTATCTCTTCCGAATAAATCTACTTGAAAGAGATAAAAGACGGTGCATGTTGGGAAGGTTAATTTTGCCCTCAACTAATTATACCCAGCAGCTCTAACAACATAAAATTATGGAAACTTTATGATAAAACAATATCTCTGTTTGAACTTAGAATAAATGGTTACTGCTACCGCTGCTGCTGCTGCTGTGGTTGTTGTTGATGTTGTTGTTGTTGCTGCTGCTGCGGTGCCGAAGAAGAGATATTTCAGATTTTACAGCCTAGAATTGTCATCCACTCTAATGTATCTCGTGAGACAATGGTAAAGTGGAATTTATAAATGATTTTCACCACTCGACTTTTTGGTTGTATTTATTCCATTTTTAGGAAACTCGTTGAAGAATTTTTAAAATTCTAATTTGTTTATTGAATATGGAATATAGTTTGGAATAAAGTAAATTAATTAAAAAAACTGATGACGATGATAATAATAATAATAATAATAACAATAATAATAATAGTAATAATAATGATGATGATGATGATGATGATAACGAGGGTGATGACGATGACAACAGCAATTATAATAGTTTTTGTTTAATGACGATAATAGAAGAGATCACGTTTCGAGTAATTAACGCAGAAGAATTTTGATTAGACTGGAATCATTTTGGTCGTTTTGAGACATAAAAAGAGAAATGGAACCGATCATAAATGAAGGATTTCTCCAAATTATCCAAGCAAACACTTTGCTGGGTTAACAAACATTACAACTACTCGTATTTTCGGTTCGTTAAACTGGAAAGTTTATTGAGAAAATTTGCAAAAACAAAAGGACCTTTGTCATATCATATTTTCTTTGACATCTGTATTCCTTGTTTGGAACTTTGATTCCAGCCATTCTTGACTGCTAACCTTCGCGGCTTTAATTTCAGTGATTAAAGAAAAAGAAAAAGTAAAAAAAAACCAAAAAAAAAACCGATGCTTTGTCGTTTAGTTGGAAACTGTGTGTATATAAAGTGAAGAAAAGAGTTATATTTATTTGTATGCAAAAGTTATTGGCGAGCAACTTTAAAGTGTTTGTTGCCTAAAAAAGTTCTACAAAATCTGCCCAACTTTTTTAATTGAAGTCAGGAAATTAAAATCTCAAATATTTCAAACAGAATCTCTCTGTTGTTATCGTCAGTGGATTCTTGGAGATTAGCTTTGTCTTCATTAGGTTTTAAATTAAGATTATTTCGATTATATCTAAAAACTGTCTCCAAGACTAAGACCGTTTCCGTTATGTCTCGAAGAATGTCTCGAAGGTTTATAGAGTGTCTTGAAGATTAAGACCGTTTCCAGAATGTCTAAAGACGGTCTTGAAAATTACGGGTGTCTTCATAATGTCTAAAGATTGTTTTCATAAAAGTTAAGAACCTTTTGAAGATTAAGACTATTTCCATAAATTCTTTATCAAACCAAATGAAACAGAATTAATTAGGTTGATGAAAAGAAAAAAAAAACCACTCTTGTATTATTACAACTTCCGTACTGCAAATATGCAATCTCGATTACATTGATTTAAGCTTTACAACAATACAGCGATATTCTATCTTACATAATCTAGATCTCGATTTGATATGGACGCAGAATGGTCAAGTGATTCAGATGTTTGCTTTGCAAACGAAGGTCCTGGTTTGATAATACTGTGTGGAATATTGTTGAAGTGTCTTCTCGGGTAGACAAAATCTGTAGAAATCTGGAATCTGAATTATATCTGTAATATAATAGTCCGGTCTCGTCACACTGTGTCACGTTGTTTCTGTCTGAGAATTACGTTATGGGTACACCCGTCAATGGAATACTCAGACATTTACACGTTAATTCAATGTGTGAGAAAGTTCAGTTGATAAAACGACTCAATGGTCTTCGCTGAAACCAATGGAGATCCATTTTAGATGGCTTAATAACTGCTCCTAAAATTCATAAAACTTTTTCTGTTAGATAATCAATATTAATTGAACACAGAATCAAAAGCAATGAAATGTGGCGTCCACGTTGCGTTATATAAATACACATGACACGTTCGACCATTGCACCAAAGTCAAAACCTTCGAATTTCTCTCTCCATCTTCGAAACTTCATTCTTATCAGCAAGAATTGTTTGTTGTTGATGTCCAAAGACTTTAGAAACTTGGACAGAACGTGTAATAATTGATTTTGAGACCGGTGAAACTCGAAGCAGATAAAGCAATATATAACAGCGGGTGAATATTAGGTTAAAAAACAATTTTTGGATCGAAAAGTCAGTGGAAGGCTGCCGATAGGGCTGGAAATATGACAGAGGTTCTACAAAGAATGTAGGTTCGAGTCCCAATGGGATAAGATAGGAATGGCCATTTGAGGGACGAATGTTTTATTTGCTACACATGAACTGTGACATGATTCTTAATTATTCAAGAAGCTTAGCGTTTCTCTTGGAAGTTTCTAGAATGTCTAGCGTTCCATTAATAAAAACAGCTTGCTAACCCTGCTCTTCGCTTCTTAGTCCATTAGACTCAGAGCCATTCACGTCATTTCCATGTCCATCTATTTCTCTACACCACATGACTGAAAACTACCACTTAGCTGTTATTTCTATATTTTCTATCTCTGAACTTTCTTGCATAGATTGCTTCATTCAACTAGATGCTACAATTTGATTCTATGTATCATCATCGACCAGTAAATAAAATATATTTTTATGTAGTAAATATATAGTTCTTGAATTTATTCTTCATCTCTATATGAACTCTTGTAATAATATACACGCAGCGACATCAACACCTTGTACTGACTATATATAACCACTACATAATCATTTCGGGGGAATTGTTTATTTTGATTACAGAGATGATGAGGTCTTAACTAGGATTAATTCGATCAACAAAAGAATAAATGATGCAATATCGCCTCCTCAGTGTCGTCAATATGATAAGGATAGTGATAATAGCGAGCTGCTCGCGCGCTTTACAGTGAGTCACAAAGGATCGTGGAAACTTTGTTGTAAGTGAAAGAATTATCAACAACCAAAAATATAAAATCTTTCGTCGGTTAAATCCTGATGCTGAAAGCAAGGAGGTTTTTGAAACATTATTGGATTTAGGAACGCAATTGTTCTGAACCAAACATAAAAGACTAATAAGAAAATATGAAAAATGGTTAATAAAAAAGAAATGTTGTATCTTTAATAACAGGTTTGAAAGAAAACAGGCCCTCTTTCTATGTGCATTGTGCACACACATATATACAGTATATAATATAATATAATATAATATAATATAATATAATATAATATAATATAATATATATATAATGCATTACACACGCACAGACTGTTTTGAGATATTTTGGAAGAATAACATGTAATAACCGAACGATATGTCTTTTTTTACTCCTCTGACAAGATTTTGCGCAATAAAATGTTTTAATTACTGGAATTTAATTCTTTTGGGCAAAATCGAAACAACTGTAAGAGAACATGTCGAATTTTTGCAGTTAATAAATTATATTAATGCTACTTCTCCATTTTCTGGATTTTAATTTGAAGAATAATATATATATATATATATATATCATCATAAATATACAGGGATTAGCAATTGAGTTGCTTCTCCAACATACTGAAAATTTAGAAATAGCAGTCAAAGAACTGCTATTTCTAAATTTTCAGTATGTTGGAGAAGCAACTCAATTGCTAATCCCTGTATATTTATGATGATAAATAGTTTTACCGATAAAGGTTTTTTTCATACTGAACTACTTGGCAAATTTGTTAATTATTAATTCTATTATTAATTGACGATTCCCTGCCCTTATTCTTGTATATATATATATATATATATATATATATATATATATATATATATATATATTATATTATATTATATTATATTATATTGTATATATTATATGATATATATATTTTATACATACAATATAATATGACATATATATATATATGTATATATATATATATATATATATATATATATATATATATATATATATATATATATATATGTATATATATATATATATATATATATATATATACACGTATATATGTATATATATACACAGAAACTACATTTTATAATACAGCCATGCTTGAAAGATGTCATACAATTGAGGGCCATTAGTGAACTGGGAACAATAATGCAATAGTAAACAATGTAACAGTGAACAGTGGTTGGATGGCTGGGGATGCACAGCGTCGGTGGACAACGATGTCTCACTGCTATGCAACAGCAACAGCAACAGCAGCAGTAGCAGCAGCAGCAGTTGCAGTAGCAAGTATGTTTGGCTGCTACACCAATAAATAAAATATTATTCTATCTGATGTTAGGTAAGTAAATGAACATAAACAACAACAATAACAGCAACAACAAGCGAAGCCAACAAAAGAGAGAAACCAACAAAAGCATGTGAGGTAAATGAAAGAGAAGAAAGCAATTATTATAGATGGAAGGCGGCTTTGCAGGAAGAAAACATGAAACCAACCAAAATCCATATTTATTAAAAGCGAAGCAATAGAGATAGCTGCAACAACAGCGGCGGCGGGGGCGGCACTGGTTGGTTTGCTATAAATATTAACAAAAAGCGAGAAAATAGTAGAAAACGATGGAATATATTCCCACATTTCGAATTTGCATATCCTATTATTCATGAATAAATTAAGTAGAAAAATATGTGAAGATAGATAAAATAGTTGGAACTGAAGCGGAGCAAATATTGGAATTACATTAATAAAATATCTGAAAATAGAGAGAAAAAAAGGCCCCATCTTTATTTGACCTGCAACAACAAAGGAATAACGATGGTATATTTATTCGAAATGTAGTGTGATCGGAGGAGATCGATCGGATTACGTAGGATGCGTTATTTCTCTTTGATGATTGGAATCAGAAATTAAAATGTCTTATAAAGATAGACAAAAAGATTTGTCTTGTATAAGGTTCTATTAAAAGATTAAAGTTGCTTCAGAAATGGAGCCAGTAGCAGACTTAACTGTTAAAGGCACAGTTTTGATTGGAAGTGGCTGGTAGAGAACCACTTGAAACAAAAGTCTTGTAGCTTCGGTGACCAACCTCCTGCAAATGAAAGCTTTTCTCCGAGAATCCGAGGCTGGTGTGCATGTATTTGCATGAACGATGGCGACACTGCTCTGCCAATGATCAAAAGAAATGGGTGTGAATGTTTCATTAAAAGTATCCAGGATTTTAATGCAATTAATACGAGTTTGTTTGTCATAGAAATCTATCTCATATAAAAAAAACAAAACAAAAAAAAGATAACAGCAGCAAAAGACAAGTTGGAACAAATTCAATACTGCACTTCGATTGATGCTAAGCTGCCAAAAGAGGGGGATAAAATAATAGTAATAATAATAATAATAATAATAATAATAATAATAATAATAATACTTTTAACAAGCAATAACCACGCCTCGGATTGACAACAACAACGATATGATGTTGGTGATGATGGTGATGGTGATGATGGTGATGGTGATGGTGATGATAATAATAATAATAAATGAAGTTTCAATGAGAAATGTTTAGTGAGGAGTCTATGTCTCGTTATTTCTCTGTAAATTAAAGCTATCAAGATTTAGTCTGTTCAAAAGAATGGTCATTATGAAAGGAAGAAAAACCGGTTCTTGGAATACTAATACAATAAAGATATTTCCAAAGAACGGAAACATATTTGCTAATGGACAGATGTAAAAAAACAAGAATAAAAGAAAAGAAGGAAGACGAAATAGAAAAGCCTTCCCATCGTTGGTGGTTTATTTCTTCTTTCTAATATGATTAAGCGTAAGTTTTGAAGAAGGCTTTCACATGTAACTGGTTTCATTGACTTTCAACAACTTTAAATATTACATCCATTAACTACTGAAACGAAAGTCGTTAATTTACTTTTGATATTCTCGAGCCACATTTATAGTTATGGACGCACGCACGCACACACACACACACACACACACACACACACACACACACACACACACACACACACGTGCGCGCGCATATTTATGTATGTACATGTGTGCATGTTTGTCTATACTATAAAAATATAGCCGTTACACATACATAGATATGTATTTGAATATTTTATCTGTATATACATATATATCAGCGTATACATATATGTGTATATATATGTATATATAATATATGATATATATATATATATATATATATATATATATATATATATATATATATACATATGAATATATATACACACATATATATATGAATATATATATATATATATATATATATATATATATATACATGCATATACATACACTCACATATATGTTCAAATACATAGTACATAGACATATGATTATATGTATGCATGCATATATACATGTCATATATATATATATATATATATATATATATATATATATATATATATTGGCTCATCATGCGGTTTTTTCCTACTTCTTTTATTTTTCAAAATTGAGATAAAGAAAGTTTAATCTAAAATATTCTCTCCTTCATTTCCTGCAATGCTCTTCCATCTCTCTGGTAGACTTTCAAGGCTCCTCTCCCAAAATTCACTTGTCTGTGATGGAAAATACTCCTCCAGTACTGTTCTGACCTTGTCTACAGAATTCATATTTTTTCCATCCAAATGATTTTGAAGACTGGGGAATAAATGATAATCAGGTGGGGCAATGTCTGGTGAATAAGGTGGGTGGGGCATTGTTTCCCATTCAAACTGCTCCAGCCTTTGGAACGTCATGTGGCCAAGCAGTATCCTGATGGAAGAACACCTTTCGTCTTGAAACCAAAGATGGTTGTTTTTCCTTCTAGCGCTGACTTAAGCCACTCAAACTTCTCACAGTAGATCTCCTTTGTTATCGTTTGGTTTGAGTTTAAAATTTCAAAGTGGACTAAACCTTTCATATCCACCAAACAAATAACAACACCTTATGTGGGTGAAGACTTTCTTTAGTCTGGGGTGCCGGTGTTTCTCCTTTCCCTAGCCACTGTCTTTGGTGCTTGACATTTTTATAGAGAACTCATTTCTCATCACCAGTCACTGTTCGGTCCAAAAAAGGTTCATTCGTGAGACGAGACAGCAAAGAAGAGCACACATTCACACTCTGCGCGCAATTAGACTCGGAAATTTTACAAGGAACTCACTGACCCAATTTGCTGGCTTTTCCGATGGCACGCAGGTGTCGATGAAAGGTTGAATGACCAAATACAAGCTTCTCTGCTGGTTCCAAACGGTTATGATGGGATTTTGTTCTACCAGGGTTTGCACACACACACACACACACACACACACACACACACACACACACACACACACACACACACACACACACACACACACACACACACACGCACACACACACAGGCATTATTCCCCCTCGCCCTCACACGGCTCTATTTCCTTTTATTTCCATTTCATTTCCTTTTCTCCTCTTCTTCTCCATCTTTTCCTCCACTTCCTCCTCTTCCTCCTCCTTTTCCTCTTATGATTGAGTTCTTTCTTGCTTGCGAACTACTACGATTAGCAGACCGCAACTCTCTCATTTTATCACTTGTCCCTCTTAATGTGTGTGTTTGAGTCTAACGAGTCGTCTATACAGTTAAGAGCTTTATAGGTGCGAAACCAATGGTCACTCTCTGACCGGCCATAACAAACAACCTCCTCTTTCTTCCTCTCTCTCTCTCTCTGTATATATATATATATACACGCATACATATACCTATACAAACATATAGACACAGACATGTATGCATGCAAGCACACATATATAAGTATGTATATATAAACATTTAGTTTTAAAAGCTATCTAACGTTTTATATGAATGATATATTGTATTATTTCACAAGTTTTAACATCAGTGGTCAGAAGGTCATGTGATTAAAAGAGGAGCTGAGATTGGTTAATCTAATCTATTGTATTAATAGTATGTTCTCAGATTTCCAGACAGCATCGTTGAAATGTTAGTGATTGTAAAATGGTAAACTGCTTATTAGATGTCATACTTTGTCGAAACAGTTTTCAGATGGGAAGGAGTAATTTGTGAAGAACTCAGAAAATCATTAAGAAGCCAAAAACTGGTAAAATACAGACGAGCATTTTTTGACATTTCAGATATTCTCGAAAATATAGATTGTGACTTTTGAGTTATTAAATCAACGAGATTTCTGTTGTATTGGTTACAATAACCACAGACTTACACACACATGTGCACGTACGCATACACACACACACACAGACACAGACACACTCATGTACGCACACGCGCGCACACACACACACGTATAAAGTATAAAGACTCATGCATATACAAGACTCACACAGGCACACAGAGACACACGCACACACACAGACTTGTATAAAGATTCATCAATATACAGAACTCATACGCAGGCATACATACGTATACAAACACAGATAGATACACGCACGCATAAAGAAACGCACACAGGATGCGCACAGACACAGAGATAGACACACACACGCACACTTTACTGACGGCTGATTACAAAATGGCGATTCGCTCGTTGCTTAACTTTGTTCCAATTTCATTTTATTTATTTCGTTATTGTAAAAGTTCAGTAATATTTCATAATTTCCGTGCTAAGATTGAATTAGTCTTCTGTAATCACATCATGGACATAACAACGATGCCAATCTTTATCTCTATCGAATTAAATAGCTTTCGAAATTGATTGGCACTTTTGAAGAACTCTTGAATAAAAGTGAAATACTAAGATTTCAAGGATTTTTAGTCGCCAATTAGGTTAGCCTGTCGCTTTATTGATGTTGATGGCAGAGTTGAAAGAAAACGGGAACATTCAGAAATAATTTAACATAACCTGTTTATTTATTAAGCAGCTTAAACATCTGGGAAATGTCACCAGTTATGATTGTAGGAAGCAGAGTAAACAGACACGTCCAAACAGCAGCTCTTCTTCGGCCAACTGCTACAGCACTCTCTGCCGATAAATGGATCGTTCCAGTGGCACGTGTCATCTGATAATGGTATTGCCTTTTTGAGAATTTGCCAGCAAATGTCTTCATCTTTATCAACCAGATGGAGGTGTAGTTCCAACAGATACCTATTTAATTCAGAGTTCTATAAATTTTCTAATGTAGTAATTAAGAGTTTTCATATCAGCAGGAATATGTTCAAATCATCAGAATTGATAAAGCGATAACACTGGCAACTTTATATTCGAAATATATTCTTCATTTTAAACCTGTTCTACAGAAATAAAAATGTATTTTGTGGAAGATTCTCATTAGCGAATGGTAAACAGGCAGAGCCGTTAGAGTGGTGTCGGGTAGAGTGCTTTGTAGTAGACGATCCGATTCATTGTGCTCTGAGTTCTAATGCTGCCGAAGTAAACTTTTCTTTTTGTCGTTTTGGGGACTAGAATCTATAGCTTATATGTAAATTCGAAACGGAACGGTCTTGCTTAATGACTGTATTTGCGCGTGCGCATATACATACCTGCACACACATGCATACATACATGAGATAAAATGAAACAATATCATGAATCAATGAGGGTGTTTGTAGGTGTTCATTTGATGTGCTTGAAATAGCAAGCAAATAGCCTTCACATCACCGAGCTTTGCCACCTTAAAAATAATACTCTGTATAAAATAGTCCCACAGAAGGTGGTCACTAGTAACCTGGGGTTAACCAGCAGCCGCAGCAGCAGTAGCAGCAGTAGCAGCAGCAATAACAACATGAACAATAATATAATATTCGCCGATTGAAAGCAAAAAATGTTACCAGAGAGTCAAGGGGAGTAAATAGAGATTAGCTGAGGAAATCTCGAGTAAGTAATGTCGACTTGAGACCCTCTGCCCGCAGCCATATTCATAATCTTGTTATGAGATAACAAGATTAAGAAGATCCATAGTTACTAATTATCCTCCAACACTAATTAGTCAATAGACTATTAATTTGCCAATAGGCCATTAATTATTAACTTGATGTGAAAGTAAGATTTTTAAGATCTTTTCAAATTTGTGGCCGTGGAATTTGTATTTGCAATCACCGTTAGCGAACTTCCAAATGTTTCATTTCCTGC
Organism: Octopus bimaculoides; assembly: GCF_046866305.1. Taxonomy (NCBI): domain Eukaryota; kingdom Metazoa; phylum Mollusca; class Cephalopoda; order Octopoda; family Octopodidae; genus Octopus; species Octopus bimaculoides. The sequence continues at coordinate 816,173 of NC_142940.1, forward strand.
CATCATGAAGTTGGTGAGAGAAGGCAGAATTTGAACTCAAAACATTAAGTATTGGAACAATTACCACAAGATATCTCGGACGTCCCTCTATCAATTCTGACAATGCACTACCCGGGACTTTATTGAACTAGAAACGATGAAATGCAAAGTTGACCTCAGAAGAATTTCAGCTCAAAGATCTTGAACCAATACCACATATTCTGCTGTTTGATGCTTTAACGAGTTGACCTAACGCCGCCAAAATAACCTCTCGAAATATCTGTGTTATAACAGCAGGAAATGCAAGATGTCATGTTCTGGAATTTGCCAAGTGTGTTAATGACGGTGGTGAAGTGTTTACAAAGGCCATTGTAAAGCCACCCCTGCTGCCCGCTCTTTAGCGCTACTTGTCCTCTAAGAATATTTTTATTGCATTACTAAACGGTTGTTAAATTTGACTTCTTATTACAGTTTACACATTTCTTATGACAAAATGAGTTAATGATTCGTTTCAGGAGAGTAATTTTATTTTTTAATCAAGAACAAATTCGAATTTTATAGGGAAGCGAGATATAAATATTAATTCGTATTTCAGTATATTACTGGTACTTATCTCTATGTAGAGCTGTACTGCTACAATGTGTTGCCTCAAGGACATTTCGTCCCACGGTCATGAGTCTATTAATTATGTTAAGTTACCACCGGAAGTGTATGATGTTATATTAACAACTACAACAATCATTAGATTTATAAAACGATATGAACTCTTCACTGAAGTGAGATAATATTGTTAGAACTTAGGGGAATCACAACTGACGTTCTGGACTGTATGGAACAATGATACATGATACATAAACTGGCTTTTCATCCGACCGCCATCATGCAGATTCACACGTATTATACACGTATTATATGTGCGTCTGGACAAATACTGTTGCTCTATGTCAAGTTTCATGGACAGAAAATATCTTAAAATCTGCTCGGAAAGATGATGAAAAATGTCTCGGAAATATTATAGTGCTCCCGCTGCTTGCAGCAGAGAACGATGACTTCCTATAA
>NC_142940.1:819710-824710 GCF_046866305.1 Octopus bimaculoides
GTATGTGTTGTGAGTGAAAGAGAGAGAGAGAGAGAGAGAGAGAGAGAGAGAGAGAGAGAGAGAGAGAGAGAGAGAGAGAGAGAGAGAGAGATAGAGATAGAGAGAGAGGAGAGAGAGGGAAAGAAAGGGAGAGTGAGACCCGATGGAAATAAACGCCGATCACCTTCAAATCCATGATCTTGATACGGAAAAAAAAGAAGAAAAACATACCCCACTCCAAATAAAAACAAAAAAACATAAAAAAGATATTGTAGTCCTAGATCTGCTGAGTCTGAGAAGGAAGACTTGATGGTCATAGCTGGAACGCCTCTCATTATACGTTTTGCTGGATTAAGCCTGACCTGAGGCTACAAAATAAAGACAGTAATAACTACTACTACTACTACTACTACTACTACTACTACTACTACTACTACTACTACTACTACTGCTGCTGCTGCTGCTACTGCTGCTGCTGCTGCAAGACTCAGAAAGAAGCTTGACCTTGATACAACTGATAATTTCTCCTTCTCTGTGTATTGTATAAGATACACATACTTCCGGTCCATCTTCATCTTTCACTCAACTAACGATCAACTAAATCCTGTTGTCGAGGTTCCACGTTTAGACACCATTTTCTGATAATTCTATTCAAGAAGTCTTCTCTTCTTATTGTCCATCCTAAAAGCCTTAATCCCGTCCATTCATTCTGTATTGAAGTTCATCTGCAGAATACATGCCTGGGTAAGCAGTTGTCCATGGGGCAAATCTTCAATTTCCATGACACCAATAGTATCCAATGGAAAGAAAAGGACCGCTAGAGTTTGGCATCCTATTGGCACCAAGAACCGATACTGTTTGGCACCATTATGTCGTTAGAAGCTGCACGGAATACCTCGAAGTGCTTTCTACAAGGCTCTAACAATTCCGTCAGTCCATCACCCTGGACTCTTCTTTATTTTCTTGACCTCCGAAATACGGAAAATAAAACTGACCTTTGTGAGATTTGAACTTAGAAAGTACAGGGGCAGAACACCTACGGCAAGACATTTTGTTCGACGCTCTAACGACTCAGCCAGTTTGTCATAAAATATAAACACCCACAGAGAAATTATCGCAGAGTTAATAATCGCTTTAGATAACTAAACCTTTGCGATTGTTTCAATATTAGACAGAAGCTCAGCAATTTTAGGGGGGAGGAGATTAGTCGATTATGAGGACCCCAGTACCTCACCGGTATTTTATTTTGTCGACCAGAAAGTATGAAAGAGAAAGCTGACCCCGGTTTATTTGAAGTTAGAACTTGAAGAATCAGAAGAAATGCGGCAAAGCATTTCGTCTGATTCTGCCATCTCAGCACTGAACATTAATAATGTTGTTAGACCACTAACCATAGACCATCAGACCATTAGACCATTAGACCATTAGGTCGAAATCATGTGATCTGGTGGTCTCGGTGTTGGAGGTAGCAATATAAAAAGGCGGCGAGCTGGCAGAAACGTCAGCACGCCAGGCGGAATGCTTAGCAGTATTTCATTTGTCTTTATATTCTCAGTTCAAATTCTGCCGAGGTCGACTTTGCCTTTCATCCTTTCGGGGTCGATAAATATTAAGTACCAATTGTGTGCTAGGGTCGATCTAATCAACTGCCCCTCCCCAAAAATTTCGGGTCTTGTACCTAGAGTAGAAAAGAATATAAGCTAGAGTGCATTTTGTCCCAAAGGGCAATGTAAGAGTTTTTCTCATGATATCTACCGCAGTATAATCTGTTCTAACAGAGCATCCACGTTATTATACACACACACACACACACACACACACACACACACACACACACACACACACATATATATATATATATATATATGCATGCATGCATGTACTAGGAGATCTTGCTAGCATCTGTCGTCGGTTCCTTCCAACACAGATTGTCGATCTTCCTGGAAACATCCACTGACTATATTTCTCTTGCATTTATACAACCTCACCCCACCACCCACCAATGCTACCAGTGAGTCTGCCAAGGCTGTGGGTATAGAACATCTTTTTGGACCACCACCACCGCCGCCGCCGTCATTATCATTATCAACAACAACAACGACTACATCGACAAAGGCTGATATGTCTTCCATATTCAGATATAATCTTGGCAAGATAATTTTAGAACAACACCTAACATATGTTTTGCTAAATTAATCCGAACTAATTAAAAGAAATTACCATAAACATTCAGGAATAGTTTTTTTTTTAGATGAAAAGACACGTGTCTCCATAGATACGAAGGAGCAGATGGTGTGAAATGTGGTAAAGATAATATCACATTTGGAAGTGATATGCTATAAAAGATTTGCTGTAGGTGATACCAGGTTAAGGAGAGATAGACAAGAGGTGCAGGAAGGGGAAATATAATTGATTTGATAACGAAATCTTAGGCTTGATGTAAATATATTGAGTAGTTAAGGGAACAATCATTGTTGTAAAGATGGATTTAAATGAATATAAATCCAGGTCTGGTTAGAACACAATTTTAAAATGAAATTTCTAAATACCTTTATCGACTAAAAAATATTTAATCGAAATATTTTGATACATTTTGTTGCTGCTGCTGTTTGCTAGAATCGGTGGAACATCGGACAAGATGAGTTGCGCTATTATTCAGATTGAATTCCTTGTGCTATATTATATTTAATATAAGCATATTGGAAAGCGGCAACTTGTAGAATCGCTAGCACGCCGGACAAAATACTCAGCGGCATTTTGTCCGTCTTTATGTTTTTGAGTTCAAATGTCGCCAGAGTCGACTTCGCCTTTCATCCTTTCGGGGTCGATAAAATATGTACCAATCGAGTACTGGGGGTCGATGTAATCGACCTGCACCCTCCCCCACCGAAATTGAGGCAAAATTTAAATCCAGTGTAAGCATACTGGAACTTCCATACTATTTGTCTATTGAGATGTCGGATCATACCTACACACGCACACACATGCATACACACATACATATACGCACATAGAACATACATGCATATAAACATCCAAACATGCACAAGCAGTTAAATACAAACTGGGGAAATACATAAACACAGGGGTAGACAGATATACATATATATGTGTACCCATACATAAGTCAAAGGTTACGGATCCATTGATATCTATGATTACATATATAAGTGAGCACATACACACTTGCATACGTAGAGGTAGCGACGTAAGGTGTAACATACATACTAATGGAATGTATGGACAAGGGACCGGACATGATCTGGCACACAGCAAAGAAATTGTGTATAGGGGTGGGTGAAATTCAGTTGCCAACAGATGCTTATATACTGTTAAATATAAAAGATAAAGAACACATGTGTAGCGAGTTAATGAGAAATCTATAGATATCCTGCTGCCTCCAAGCTGTTTCTATGACAACTATATCTATAATTATAGCGGTACTTGTTTATGTAATCAGTTGTCTCTGGACCAATGTTGAAAACCCGGGCCTCACAAACCCTCAAAAATACAATCAATTAGGAAATTACAAGTCATTAATGGAACTTTTGTAAAACATTCCTGAAGTGTAGCATGTAATATCAGTGTATACAGAAATTATATAATATGCATACAGGCGTGTGGATATACAAACCGTCGACCTCGGCGGAATTTGAACTCAGAACGGAGCGACGTGCGAAATACTGCCAAACATGTGTGTAGAGATATGTACATCCAGATTCACATTAACTCTATATTTCTCTCTCTCTCACACACACACATACCCACATATATGTCGAGAGAGAGAGAGAAAGGGAAAGAGACAGACTTCATGCAAACACAGGCATAAGCATTGAAACCATACTACTGACAGACATGATGCATATATATATATATATGATATATATACATATATATACATATATATATATATATATGTCTATATATATATCATATATAATATCCTTTCTACTAGAGGCACGAGGCCTGAAATTTGGGGTGGGGGGCTAGTCGATAATTTATCGACCCCGAAAGGATGAAAGGAAAAGTCGACCTCGGCGGAATTTGAACTCAGAACGGAGCGACATGCGAAATACTGCTAAACATTTCGTCCAGCGTGCTAACGATTCTGCCAGCTCGCCGCTTTGATATATTATATGTCATATATAATAAAATGTATATATAATATGATACATAATATATATAATAGTATATCTAATATAATATAATATAATATATATAAAATATGATGCGTGTGTGAATAAGACGGTAAAGAATTTACGCGAGCTGAAACCAGGATATGATTTAATATAGTCCTGATTGAATAAAGGACTCTGTTACTTTATCACAAGGTGTTTCCTGTCTGGGTTCTTCCAGGAGAAAATTCATTCAGCCTTTCCATATTTGAAACCCAGCCCCCGACGAATTCTGTAAAACCCTGATGAAATAAACGGTATAATTGTTGAGGTTTCAACAGGAATAAAATCTAACTTTCAGAATTAGGATTTTATAAAATTAAGGATAAAATATTTTCCTCCCATTCATCTCCATTGGTTCTTCTGTCCTTACAATCCTCATCTCCCAACCTCGATGTTAAAATGATCCGCCACCGCTGGCCCCTAGAAGCTGTTTCATTGCCTTATCCAATGTAATGACCTCGTGGCAACGTCCAGTTTGATAAGTGTGATAAATACAGAAATACATGTCCGCTTTGGTGCAACATTGTCATCACAGATGCATAACCACGATAAGATATGTTTATATTCCTCCATTTTCGTCATCAAATGATGTTATTGATGAACTCCTATCTAATTAAAGCAGGCATTGAGTGGAAAAAATATCAAGACAGTTATATTGTTGTTTATTGAACGAAGCAAATAAAACTATAAAAGAAGAACAATTCTTAATATTAGTGTAATCATTTTGAAGAAATTAGATTTGTCAGGAAGGTGTCACTGGATGTTGTTCGGGGTAAGTTTCCACTCCTAAATCTCATCTATTTAAGGACACGACTGTCACTTTTTAGGACCCCTTCTCATTTG
>NC_142940.1:829710-844710 GCF_046866305.1 Octopus bimaculoides
GTATTTAATAAGAAACATGTGATGTTTACGGGTTTCAAGCGAGGAAATATGATGATAGCGAGAATCTAAAGTTAAATAGAAATTGGACATTGCAAATAGCAAGGTTGAATTTAGCGTAATTAGAAAGATAAATCAGGAAAATATATCTGGGCAAGTGTTTCGATAATGTCACACACACGCACACACACACACACACACACACACACACACACACACACACACACACACACACACACACACACACACACACACACACACACACACACACACACACACACACGAAGAATTCTATGAATTTCCAAACAATCTCCATACTTTATAGAAGCATGTTCACTTATTATCAATGTTGCTAATAAATACAGACAGTAAATTTGCTTGTGGCAGGTTTCATTTTAAGCTCAAATCTACCTCATAATTAAGAGAGTATTTCGTTTAAATAACACACGTTCATATGGCTCATTATCTATCGTCTGACGTGCCTTTTTTTTTCAAGCCCACACAGATACATTGTGAGCAATTTAAGCCGTTAACCAACAAATTGACAAAAACATTTGTTTTAAATTAGAAAATAACAGACATTTAAATTCTGTTTAAGTTCCAGAATTATACAATTAGATACGAGAATGTGGCTTGCAATAAGATACTGGCACTAGTGTCTATGGCAGGATTAGAGACTTTGTTTGATAGTAGAAAGTTCTGGTTTATCAAGGATTGCGCTCGTTCTAATGACTGCCAGATAAGCAGGCATTTCTGCGCAGTATATCTGACAGTGGTTAGCAGTGAAGCATGACTGCACGCGCTGCTAATGATTTCCGTTAGTATTTCGTCATGAATTTATCCTAATTGTCCGAAGAAAGTTTTTTTAAAAAACAAAACATTTAAGCAAATACAAATAAATCTAGCTTTTTCAAAACTCTAGTATATTTTAACTAATTGTACGTGTGTGTATGTGTGTATGTGTGTGTGTTTGTGTGTGAGGATGCGTGTGTGCTCATGTGTGTGTATATCTGTGTCTATGCGCTGTGTGTGTGTATATATATATATATAAGCATACATATACATAAATACACACACACAAACACGCAAACACATAATCAGAACCAAAGACACGCAGATATATATTCCAGAGAGATGCACTGATATATATACAAACACACACACACACACACACACACGTACACACACACACACACACACACACACACACACACAGGCGTAGGAATGGCTGTGTTGTAAGTAGCTTGCTTACCAACCACATGCTTCCGGGTTCATTCCCACTGCTACCTTGTGCAAGTGTCTTCTACTATAGCTTCGGGCCCACCAAAGCCTTGCGAGTAGATTTGGTAGACGGAAACTGAAAGAAGCCTGTCGTATATATGCATATATATATATATATATATATATATATATATATATATATGCATGTGTTTGTCCCTCCACCATCGCTTGACAACCGATGGTGGTGTGTTTACGTCCCCTTAACTTAGCGGTTCGGCAAAAGAGACGGATAGAATAAGTACTAGGCTTACAAAGAATAAGTCTTGGGGTCGATTTGCTCGACTAAAGGCGGTGCTCCAGTATGGCCGCAGTCACATGACTGAAACAAGTAAAAGAGTACACTCCCCCCATATATATATATATATATATATATATATATATATATATATATATATATATATATATATATATATATATATATATATTTATATATATACTATACATACACACGTACTTAAAAACAATTCAGAACCTGCTGCCTGTTCATAAGAATTTATATCGAAGACTCACCCCCCCCCCCACCAAAACCAGGAATAATTCAGTCTCTTCTTATATTTAAATTTACATGGCTATGACGTCTATTGATTCTTTTTTTAGAATGGCTCCGGACGCCATCTTTGGCTCCTTTCAGAGTCACCGAGGTTACAGTGAAGAAGGAATCTAGATATTCTCAGACCGAAGTCCTGCTCTGATTGCTTGCAACAGGATGAACTCCACTAATGCTACCTAAGGATTACGTGGTGCTACTGAATCAGACAACAGATTAAGGCTTTGACTCAGGAAAGGTCCCTCTCAAAGGCTTCCACCCAACTTCCGTTTACCAAATTCCACCTCCAGGGACTTTTGAGCTGAAGTTGAATATATATGTCTACTGTGTAGCATACTGGGATTGAACCCGGAACTACGTAATTGCCAGCTTCTTAATAGCCCAGCCATGGATGTTCCTCTCTTTTTTTTGTCCGTTTGCTTTTCTTTCCGATCTGGTTTTTTTTTTGTCCCAGATTCTACAGTTTTAAGTTTCTTATATCTGAACAAGAATTAGAATTAGCAGCTGTTGAAGGAGACGGAGGGAGTGGGGGGGGGAGAAGGAGTGGTACTTTCACATTTGGACAAAAAATAAAAATAAAAATTTGAATGACTATTGTTAAATGATTAATTAAAGAAGCACCATTTTTAGATGAAATAACGAAATCTTTCATTTCTCTGACGCCACCATTTCTGCTCTCTGGACATTTGCTTTGCAAAAACCGATTAATATTAGTCAAATTGTTCAATAACAAAATGTGAATGGACATTTCCTCATATCTCACCATGGAAATAGTTTGGCTTTTAAACTACAGATTAATTGCTGGTGCTAAACCACCACCACCACCACCACCACCACCACCACCACCACGACCACGAACAACAACAACAACAACAACAACAACAACAACAACAACCGCAACGACGACGCCGACGCCGACGCCGACGACAACAAAGCACCGCCATTTCTGCCTTATGTTTATCAATCTTACACATCTTGCTTGAAGGAAAATAAAATAAAAACAAGAAATCGTTTCTAAAGAAACAATCCGTTTGATACATTTAAGCCATCATGTCCAACTCTAAATTGTTGTTTGATTCTATAAGTTATCCAAAGCTTCTCATCTCGAGTCTGTTGGTCCGTGAACTGTATCAAGGGAAAGAAGATATTCTAAACAGTGATTTGTTACCATTTTTGAATATCTTTGAGGTTAATGACCTGAACATCTCCAAGTTTTCATCTTATTTGGTTTGATCAGAACTAATCACTGTTGTACTTGGATCCTGCGTTCCATGAGGAAGAAACAGTTTGGTATTTCTACTGTATATATATATATCAAATAATAAGCAACACGGATTTCAAAAGTGATTGCAGTACGCACGTTTCATGCTACTTCAATTTATTTAAGTAATGTGAGCATTACCTTAAATGCAATATGAAGAGCAATCTTCAGCTGCACGAAAAAATGTAGAAAAAAAGACATATTACAAATGTGGCAACATATTAAAACCAAGTGGGAGAGAGCAGAGGAAGAATATATAAGTCCATCTTGACATAGCAGGGTCTATCAGGCTAGTATATATATATATATATATATATATATATATATATATATATATATATACATACATACAGACATACATACATGTATGTATGTATGTATGTATTAAAAAAAATATATATGGAGAGAATGTGTCAGAAAAAATGTAGAGCCTGTGGAACAAGACAGTGGCAGACATTGTGGAAGAATAGCCCAAGCTGGAAGAGACAGGCATAAGAATAAAAACAGAGCACATTCAGAAAATGGCATCCATTGGCAGTGCCAGCAAACTCTGCCAAGTGTTCATGACTTGAAAAGAAACGGAAGCATGACCAGGTTGTAAAAGTTATGCACCGGAAACTGTGCCAGCAACGGGAATTTGAAGCTGGAAACACATGGTACAATCATGGAGTCAAAAGAGTACTGAAGTCGGAGATATGCAAGATTTTGTGGGACTTTCTTATTCAAATGGACAAGAAGTTAGAAAATAATAGACCAGACATAACAAAATATAATAATATAATAATATAATAATATAATATAATAATAATAATAATAGTAATCCTTTCTACTTTAGGCAAAGACCAGTAGTTTTTAGAGGGGATGGGGTAAATCGATTACTTTGACCCAGTGCTGAACGAGTCCTTATTTTATGGACGTCGAAAGGATGAAAGGTAAGTTGGGATTTGAACTTAGGACGTAGAGACAGGTGAAACACCGCCAAGCATTTTGATCAGTTTCATAACGATTCTGTCGATTCGACACTTTGAATATAGTATTCAAGATTGCATGGACCCCCAGTACTCGACTGGTATTTAGTTTATTAACCTCAAAAGAGTGAAAGGCAGAGTCGACGCCGGTGGCATTTGAACGCAGAATGTAAAGTCGGAAGAAATGCCGCTAAGCATTTTGTTCAGCGCGGTAACGATTCTTTCAGCTCGCCGCGCTAATAATAATTAACAACAACAACAACAACAGTAACAACAATATACGTATGCTTACGTGTTGGGTTACCTCAATGTTTTTATTCCTTTTGTCTGATGTTTGTCTTGTTTCTGTTTCCTAAACGAAATACAAAAACTCTATAAAATAAAACGAAAACGATATTGAAACAAGGATTCGAATATTACCGTATTTATTTGGCATCAAAGTATTTTCTGAAAGCAATGAATACCAGCATAAATATTGTTTATGCTGAATAATATGTATTTAGGTATCTCCTTAAATGCAGATTTATCTGAATTTTTTAAACGGAATTGTTAAATGATTGTCTTTACAGGCAGTACGAATTGCAAAATGCAAGCGTTATGATGTAGCGAAAGATATAAAGCAGAAATAAATAATTGAAATCGTTTCCGATCTGCGATTTCTGATGTTCCATTTCTGCTAATGATGTTTCCGATTTATTAAACATCGAAGTTATTATACACTGTAAACGTTTCCCATCAATGCTACACACTTAAATTTATTGGAAACAAAAACAAATAAACGCTTAAAACATTAACAAAAAATAAATGTAATCAAAAGCTTTCTATAAATGACACATTTGGTAATTCGTATTATTAATGAAATCAGTTAAGATGCAGAAAAAAAAAATGATTTTTATTTCTTCAAGAGTCAAATGTCCGGAATAAATGTTTTCTTTCTTTCTTTCTTTCTTTCTTTCTTTCTTTCTCATTGGAAATAAAAATAATAAAACAAGTTTTGACAAATTATGTAAAATAAAAAAATAAAGGGAATAACATTCTAACCTCCCCGTCTGTGCTAATAATTTATTGATATTTGAACAAAAAACAAATGAGCAAGCAGGATTGCGTGACAAGTGGCAGACATATTGCTAACTGAACAAAACTGCTACACAAAAGAGGATTGCGGAAAAAAAAAAAAAAGAAGAGAGAACATTGTTTCTCTTTGCTAATGTTTGCTCCACACGCAGCAATGTAGAACATTTCATTCTTTTGTTCATGTAGGAACTATGCACTGCCTCCCCGTCACTTCGTTCAACCATTGCAGAAAGCTTACAATAAACAGCTTGTAGCGTGATTCTTTCAATTCGAGACTACCATACAAAAAAAAAAACAACGGACAACCAATAAACATTTATGGATTTCTGTTTTATTGTTTGTTGAAAATAGTTCCGTTTGTGTTTGTTTAGTGTTCCTTAATTTAACTGAGCTGTGAGTATTATTTCGGTATTTGCTGCTAGGTTACATATTGTATTTACCAATTCTCTACGTTTGCTCACCGCTCTGTTGCACTATTTCCCCCAACACTGTTGCCATTTGTTAAACTGGTCAAATTTATACTTAAATGTTTTTATTTTCTCCCAACTGCCATATTGTCTGCTTACAATGAATCAAGTGAACGAGGTAATACAGCGGTTATAAACTAACCACAGCGATATCTATCAGATATTTTATCAAATAATCGCCGACAGACGACCGTTGTTTATTATCTCCAGTAACATTTCCTTACAACTGTGTTGTTGCTGGTCCATCGCGTGCGTGGTTGATATCAGATCATCATTAAAGAGAACATGTACCAAAATGAATGAACCAGGAAAAGCAAGTCTCTTGCACACGAAGGAGACTCGTACACAATTTGCGAAGGTTGTCTATGAGTGCAGCCTGTTTCTTGTGGCAAGTGACTCTGTTGGTTCTTCAATTACCAGCAAAGAATGAGTGAAGACTGTCACGGGAGATGATGTTCTGTAAATTATTGTACCGGGAAGCCATACTGCTAAATATATTAAACGACATTTTAAATATATATATACATACATGCACACATACATACATACGTACGTACATACATACATACATACGTACGTACATACATACATAACGCATAGATACATACACATATACATACGCATCTAACACCATACATACACACATACACACATACACACGCATACATACAAACATAATATACATACATACAGGCATACATACACGCATACACAAAAACATATCTACATACACACATAGACAGAAACATATCTACATACACACATACATATATACATACATACGTACATACATAACTACGTACCTACATACCTACCTACCTACCTACATACATACATACATACATACATACATGCATACATACATACATGCATACATACATACATACATACATGCATACATACATACATACATACATGCGGTATATCCCAGTGTACAGTGTATTGTCAGCAGATTTCCTCTGGGCAATATATTCAAAGCTAACAAAACCACGAGAAAGGTGTAAACTATCCATCGTTAATTAGTCATTACAACCGCAAAATAAATCAACGAATCTTTGACAGCCGCCATGATATGTTGCTGAAATTTATTTTTTTGTTCCTGGCGAAAGAGTAAGTTTCTTACATTACTGTAGACAGAGAGGGTCGTGTCTTCGGTTGAAGACTCTTCAGCATCATGTTTGCTTCCTAATGTTTTTCGAAAGAGCAATAATATTCTTCATATTAGGTGCAGAACTGATGAAAATTTATACAACGATGTGTGTGTGTGTGTGTGTGTGTGTGTGTGTGTGTGTGTGTGTGTGTGTGTGTGTGTGTGTGTGTGTGTGTGTGTGTGCGTAATATATAGTACATATATAATCACACTCTTGCTCTGTCTCTCTCAATATATATATACGTATACATACATATTTACATAGATATGTATATATATATATATATATATATATATATATATATATATATATTTATATATATATATATATATATATATATGTATATATATATATATTCATACATACATACATACATACATAAACATCGTAAAGTGTGAATATATATCCTTTGAAAACTAAGGTAAAAAAACATAATCAAAGACCCAATAATTATCTCCTTCCTTCATTTAGGGGTCATACACCATTCTTAATAAACGTTAATCGATTTTTCTCTGTTTGTTCCCTTCACTTTCCGTTTGAGTCTAGAAGTATTGTTGTTGTTGTTGTTATTGTTGCAGCTTATTCTCTCCCCACCCCTCTCAGATGAGAGTATTTCTAGAGGAGGGTGACACGGCGTGAATTGTCAGTAAAGCTGTGGACGGGTTTGAAAGACTCTGCTGGAATCTACTGGAATCTACTTTGTTAGAGGCAAGGACAATAGAAGAGGTAAAAACGAAATTAAAGAACTCCACAGAAGAAGAATGTAATCGTTGCTCCATCTTTGTAATATGCATGTTTGTATGTATGTGTATATGTGTGTATGTATGTTTGTATGTATGTATGTATGTATGTGTGTGTGTATGTATATATGTATATATGTGTGTGTGTATATATGTATGCATGTATATATGTGTGTATGTATGCATGTATATGTGTGCGTGTGTATGTATGTGTTTGTGTATATGTATGTGTGTATGTAAGTGTGTATGCATGTATTCATGTATGTATGAATGTATGTATAAGTAGATAGATATAGATATAGATATGTGTATGTATATATATATAGATATATATATATGTGTGTGTGTGTGTGTGTGTGTGTGCGTGTGTGTGTATGTATATATGTGTGTGTATATATATGTATATATATACTAGTTTATATATGATATATATATATATGTGTGTATGTATGCATGTATGTATGCATATATATATATGTATATATATATAGATATATATATATATATACATGTACACATATACACAGCATATACGCACACACACAGACATATATTTACATATACATACGTATATGCGTGTTTGTACGTGTGCGTATGTATGTGTTTGTCTGTAAGTAAGTAGGTGTGTATATATATATGGACGCTATGTACGTCGGTGTATATGCATGTACCATTATGCATGTGTTATCCATGCAGTATTGGCCTGATAAGGCATTGATGGATTCTGTAAATATTCCGGATTCTCTGAAAGAGATTGGGAAGAAATGAAGAAAATGGTTTAGCTGCGCCGATAAGAAGGGGAAGAAAGAATAATTAGTTTTGGTGAAACCAAAATCAACAAACTGACGTTAATGTCAATAGTAAAGAGAAACAGAGGAGGACGAGAGGAGGAAGAAGAGGAAGAAGGAAGAAGATGAGGAAGAGAGAAGGAAGAAGAGAAAGGAGTTTAAGTAAAAATAGAGAGGATAAAGAAGGGAAAAGAAAAGTAGGGAGTGAGAGAGAGAAAAGAGTAGACGAAAGAGTCGAAGAAATTTGTAGAAATTTGAGAGTAGTAGTAAGAGTAATAAGAAGGAGACGGAAGAATTATGAAAAGGAAAAGAAGAAAAAAGATGAAGAAAAACAATGGATAGAAGAAGAAAAATGAGAAGAAGAAAAGAGAAAAGGAGAATACGAAGGAAATACGAAGGAAAATAGTTTTAGCTGAAGAGAAAGAAGACTGAGGAAGAAAAAAAGAGGAGAGAATAATAATAATAATAATAATAATAATAATAATAATAATAATAATAATAATAATAATAATAATAATAATAATAATAATAATCCGGTGGTGGGGGAGGAAGGGGAGAAGGAAAAGGAGAAGAAAAATATGATGATGGTGGTGGTTATGATGACGATGATGACGTTGATAAGGATGACTATGATGATGATGATAATGATGATGATGATGACAAGGGCGACAGTGATGACGATGCTGCTGCTACTGCTGCTGCTGTTACTTCTGCTGCTGCTGCTGTTGCTGAGGATGATGACGACGACGACGACGACGACAATGGTGATGATATGAATTAGAAAAAGAAAGGAAAAAAAGGAAAAGAAAGAATAAGGAAGAAGGTAAAAAGAAGAAAATACAAATAAAAAGTAGAAAAGAACAAAAAAGGAAGCGAGGCGAAGAAGATCAAAGAAGATAGAAGAAGAAGAAGAAGAAGAAGAAGAAGAAGAAGAAGAAGAAGAAGAAGAAGAAGAAGAAGAAGAAGAAGAAGAAGAAGAAGAAGAAAAATAAGGTGTTGAGTCGGTTGTTTTGTGTAAAGAAGCAAGGAAAATTAATGAATGTGTCGGTGAATATAGATAGATTTGCAGATGATCAAAATACGAACCATAATAATAATGGCACAAGTCATAAAGTTGTCATAGTGTTCTGTCATAAAAAGGAACCGAACAAGATGTTAATGTATCACCGTTTGTCAGAATGGTTTCAGGTGAACTTCAATGATAATGTTTAACCCCAACCGAATGAAGTGAAGAAGAATTTGTAAAATTTATTACGATACCAGAGACTACAGAGTAACTGTATCTATCTATCTATCTATCTATCTATCTATCTATCTATCTATCTATCTAATCTATTTATCTATCTATTTTTCTCTCGCTAAACCAGAAAATAAACCTCTACCAATCCGAATGGTGTATTTTAAGTAACACGTGTTCTTTTAAAGGTTGTGAAGTTCTGGATTTGAAATTGATAGCAGTTTATACTTGAGAAAAGAAGGAACTTTCAAATTGCAATATTAATAAAACAAAAGATAGTCAACAGAATTTAACGGGACAGGGATACATGTTCTCATTCGAAGGTGGAACATTGCTATTGAGAGAAACGGTGACTATGTTGAGAAGTAGGGATGTGATCCACAGAGGACCAGCTTCATTTTGATGTATGATACATGTTCCTGTGTTGGTAATTATACCTGTCCTAAACAAAATGGCATTACTTTTTGACTCACCCTCGTATATATATTTATGTGTGTGTATGTGTGTGTGTGTGTTCATACACAGTCTGATGGACATATATGAAATGTCTCTAAACAATACCAATAAGTCTAATAAATTTACTAATACGCTACTGCAAGTGTATTGTCACCATTACTGTAGTAATACGTCACTGCTAACATATTAAAACGTCACTGCTTGTATATTACACGTTATTGATGATAAATTACCAATAACGTGTAATACATAAGCAGTGACGTTTTAATACATTAGCAGTGACGTATTAATACATTAACAAAGATGTGTTAAATACTTTAAAATTGATGGCTTAATATATTAAATGACATTAATTAACAGTGATGTGGGAATCCGTTGCTAATGATGTGTTAGTATATGCGTATTCACTGAAGAATACAAATTAACACATAGTTTAATATAATTAGAGTGACGTGTTGATAGTAATGCGTGAATAGATTACGAGTTGTAATGTTAATACATTAATAACGATAAGTTATGTTTCAACATAACCGTTATGTGTTGATATATTAAGAGTTATTTATTAATACACTAACCATTATATGTTAATACATTAATTGTGACGTATTCACAACCACGTGCCAACGGTCGAGAGAGAAATTACAATTACTTCCATCTATAAATAATTTTATTTTTATAAAATTACAAATTGCTGGCTTCATTTCTCTGTTTTGAGTTGAGCTATTTCGGAACTATTTAATTTTACAGATCACGTGTCTCTTAACCATATCATTTTATCGATTTCAAGATGGATAATTTAGTGCAGAGCAGCGTTGCAGAGTACACGCGTTCGATTCTCACTCTGATTACTTACAAAAAAATAATTTCTAGTAGTAGTAGTAGTAGTAGTAGCTGGTGCTACTGCTGTTGTTGTTGCTGTAATCGTCATCATCGTCTTCATTGCAGTCGTTATCGTTTGGCCCCAATCTGGCCTGATTGATCAAAGGCATTCCAGATGTGACCAGCACGTCTTATTAGGAGTATATAGCCATTATATGCTTTCATTGTTGAAGTCTGTTGGAAGGCGGCGAGCTGGGGGGAGTCGCAGGCACGCCGGAGAAAGTGTTTAGTAGCATTTCGTGCGTCTTTACGTTCTGAGTTCAAAATCCGCCAAGATAGACTTTGCCATTCGGCATCAATGGAATAAGTACCAATAGAGAACTGGAGTTGATGTAATCGACCCCTTCATCCAAATTTCACGCCTAAAGTAGAAAGGATTATCGAAGACAGTAGAGTGTCATATGAGGCACAGTTGGTTACTATTTCTAAACGGTCAAGCGACCACATAGAAATTGCTTCGTTGACTCGATGTCTTTTCAGTTACTATCAGAAGACAAATCTGCTCCGACTTCATGAACGAAATATACCAGACTTTAAAAATATAATCTAAAACAACACTAACAGCCAATGTGGAGAATACCAGACTTAAAAAAAAATTACTGTGCATGATTTGATCGACTCAACCTGTCCAGACGATGCCCCACCAACATGGCTGCGGTCCAATGGCTGGGAGAAGCAAAAGAATGTCATACCTACACACACACACAACACTGGGCGACTGGAGACTAAGCTAGAAGACGCTCGGATTTGCTGTGCCACTGAATCGAACCTGGAGTCACAGAGTTGCAAAATTAATTTGTTAAACATAAAACCATTTAACTACTTTTACATCTCTTTATGTTATGAGTTCAAATCAGTCCAGCATCGTATTTATCTTTAACACTTCCTGGGGTGAATAAAATAAGTACAATCAACCGAGTTTGAACCCTCGCCGTGAAGTTTGTGGCTTTCGTCACGAGCTATAGATCATTCTTTGAAATCCGTGTCTTGCTGATACATCTTGCATTTTAGTTTAGCAATTTATTTCGTAAGAACATCGATCTGTTTGTGTTAAAATTAATTTCAATTTGATTAAACATTTTTTTATTGAATTTTTACATATTTCTTCAATATTCTAGATTTGTTCTTAGATATTTTCAGAATCTGATCGGTGAAAATATTTAACATTATCGAATGGTTCATAGAAATCTTAATAGTTTTAAAAGTAATCTATATTCTTTTCCCAGAATGCAGAACTTTTTTGATGCTGTTAGATTAATTCCGAAAATATATTTCATTCATTGTTTCTGTGTATTATTTTATTTTTACATTTTCCCCTTAGAAATTTAATGGTATCTGACTTCACAAAGAACTTGTGAATTCTATAAGCTACAAAGATACAATATAAATGAATCAGCTAATTCAGAAATGGCTTTCGGCAAAGCTGACATAAAACTTAATCAATTAATGAATTTCGAAAGCGTGTCTTTAAAGCTGCAAATCGCTCTATCACGCCTCCTAAACCGTTTTATCGAATTCTATTGCACAAAATTGTGGATTTCCTACATGGACTTTCTATTATATTCCTTTGAAGTAATTAACCCTTTTCAGAAACATTTACTAAAATCTCATCAATCTGCCAAGACATTTCTCACTTAGCTAATGTTTGCATACATTAATATTCAACGTGCAAGATGTTTTATCAACATAATGCTTTTGTTATGAGATATATTTCACGGATGAAGAAATAGCAAGAATTGGTAAAATGCCGAAATAAATGTTTTAGAGTTTTAGTAATAAAATAAAAACCCACCACAGACCGCTACCACTCTCATTCGACTCTGTAGTTTCATTCACATTTAGGTTTACTAAATTAACTAATGCAATTACATATTCACATAAGTTATTTAACATAATTAGCATAACCACATTTAACAGTGTTACCAGCATAACTACAGCTAACATTAAAATTTACAAACATAACCACACCTGGAGTAAAGATTGTTTGTCAACATAACATGGCAGTTCTGGTTTAGGACGAATGTTGCTGTAATTTAGCCCCAGGAGACATCGTCTCCAGATGGCTATACGACACGATCTGTGTCCTTATATTTTCGAACAAGGGACTCTCCTGGGGCTAAATTACAGCAACATTCGTCCTAAACCAGGACTGCCATGTTATGTTGGCAAACAATCTTTACTCCAAAGTACTGTTGCTGAATATCTCTCGTTGTGAGATTTAAAAATAGTAATAACCACACCTGTGTTAACAATTAGTTTTACTAACATAAACGTAGTTAACATTTAGTTTTAATTAACATGACCACAGTGAACATTGACATTTGATTAATATAAGCAGTTAACAATTAGTTTTACTAAAGTAAACACACTTAACAGTTTTAATTAGCATAGCTACAGTTAGTTTATACTTTTAATTAATATAATCACAATTAACATTTAGTTTTAGTGACTAATTTGTTGTCAATCAAATGATTTTCCTCTGGATGGGATCTCGGATGCCTGTGTTTGAAGTAACAGTACCTTCCTCTCCCCCAGGTATGGGAACTATCCTCCACTTGAGATTCACTTTGAGCTTTGTATAGCGTCAACAATTGTTGGGTAGGGTGTGTGTGTGTGTGTGTGTGTGTGTGAGAGATAGATAGATAGACACAGAGAGAGAAAGAGAGAGAGAGAGAGAGAGAGAGAGAGAGAGAGAGAGATAGAGAGAGAGAGAGAGAGAGGGCTTGAAACGAAGGTCAAATCTTTACGATGGGATCCTAGCTCTGTGTGTATGTGTGTGTGTATGCGTGTGTGTGTATGCGTGTGTGTCTGTATGTGTGTGTGTGTGTGTGTGTGTGTGTGTTTGTAGACGGGTTTGTAAACAGTTTCCCTTTACCGTATTTTAACCAAAAAATATTGGTCGAACATGAGACCAAATTGGTCAACATTTGGCTGCTGTAAAAGACATTTGCCTCACATACCGAACAAGAAGCGTGATCGAACTCGGAACCATGTTATTTACCAAATGAACTTCTTAAGAAGCTTCCAATCATGTCTACACCTTACTGAGATCGAATCCTGTCAACGTTGTTTTTGCCTTCCATGCATGTACGATAGATATATTATCAGTGAAGATGTTGATTGTTATTTCGTTTACGTCTATCAAGAAGTTGTTTAATGAAGTGTGACGCTATCGGCAGACGATGTGTCCTTGGGCCAATGGAAAATGATTAAGATTTCTTCCAATAATTATTACGGTCAATTACCAAAGTAATTTTATTCTTTAAAACATCGTAATCAAAACGATTTGTTATTGTTATGAATTGTTAAAATAATTGGTCACCGAAAACTTTTCTGAATATCAAGGACAGAAGAGAGAAACCAAAGATAAACTAAAAATGGTAAAATGTCTGAATAATTCACGAAACACCATGGAATATAGAAAAATGAAATATTTTGTCTCCTTAATTAGGAAAGCTATTTTGGAGAAGCTGTTAACGGTACGGGCAAGGAATAGAGGTTCAGATAAAAGGAAAGACCAAGAATTCCGTGGATTAGGGCCGATTAGAAATACAGGAGAACTTGTGACATTAGTATAAGGTTCTTCGACAGGTGTGTCAATTCACCTGTCATTAGAGCTCCTGATTTGTACCATTCTAGTCCTTTGTACGTTGGCATAACATCGATTAAAGCCACCCCATTAATACGCTGCTACTTTATTATATCGATCACAAAAGGATAAAGTTGACTGGTTGAATTTGAACCCTGAGCGTAAAGAGACGGAACCAATATTAAAATGTATTTCATGCGATTCTAGCGTCTCTGCCAATCGATCCTCGCCGCCCCCTCTTTCTCAATATCCATTTGAAATAATTCCTCACAATCTGTAACTCTTCAAGTGTAGCTTCAATTCTTGATTCTCTTTTTACCATTTTTTATGGAAACAAATATTTAAGATACTGAAATATTGAGGAAAAAATATATAAGAAAGGCTGATCCCTGCTTGTTGCTAATTCGCTGATTTGTCTGCTGAACGTACGACTGCACAACAATCCACTTCCATTGAACTGTTTGCCCTTTCACACCCTCTTAATTGATGAAGATATCTATAAACAAGTTGCTTCGGTTTACAATATTGACACAAAATAATGTATTTATTTATCAAAACAGATATC
>NC_142940.1:854710-857210 GCF_046866305.1 Octopus bimaculoides
TATGTTCTGTTCTGATCAAATCAATTTTACATTAATCTCATGGGTTACTCCATACTTTTGTAAAGTACAAATTTATTATTCTTTAACAAGAAAATTACTGGCAGTGACTTCGAAGTTATTATTCTACATTTAGACATATCAATAAACGCAACAATACTGTGCTTAGTAAATTAATTTGGTCGCTAAAGGAACATAATAAACAATACGATTTGGAATGGAAAATTCTATCTAGGTCCTTCCCATATGACAAAGGTAAATCGTTTTGTCTGCTCTGTAACGAAGAGCTATTTTTCATCCTATTCTCGAGGAATACGCTTGTAAACATGTTTAAAGAACGTGTTTATCGTTGTAAACATTGGCAAAAAATACCTTTAGTTCCTAAAAGTAATTTTACCAATCTATAAAATTCGACCTTTAACTGTCTTTTTACATTTTATTCCCACTACAAATATCTATTTTCTCGTTTTAAAACTTTATTCCCATTCATATATCACACAATAATATTTCTACTCTTGATTTTCTGTTAATTTCTTTCTTTCCCCTCCTTCGCTTTCTATAAATTACCTTTGCCGTTAAATCTATATATATATATATATTAAGTCAAAATAAGCCAGAAGGATATCCAAAGTTAATGCAATACGATCGTTTCATGCGACTCCATTTAATTAAGCAATGTAGTACCATATTCACCTGAATCTCTCTCTCTCTCTCTCTCTCTCTCTCTCTCTCTCTCTCTATATATATATATATATATATATATATATATATATATAATCCTTATATATGTGTGTGTGTACATATATTTGCATACACATAGATATATGTACATGCACTCACAAGCACACACGCATACACACACATGTAAATGTGACACGCAGCACTAGTTGTAATGTGCACGAGGTCGATACCTGGGTTGATTATGCCAGTCCCTTCCGTCCACTTGAATTTTATGCTGTCTACACAAGTCCGCTCTATGCACCTATGTCTACAGAAGTCGACATATGTCCTCGTATGTCCGCGTATGTCGATAAATGTCCAACCATGCCCACCTCTCTAATTATACTTACAACAATGCCATCTCACTTTATTTGTTCGACAGCGTTGTGCACGTACACGCGCGCGCACACACACACACACACACACACACACATTCACTCGCTACCATACACGCACATTCATAATGTTTGAAAACATATATCTACATTCACACACACTCATACACGCGCTCGCTTGCAAAGCACGTGTATATTTATGTATACATATGCATGTACACGCGCACATATATCTGTTTTACATATGTGTGAATATGTGTATGCGTTTGTGTGTGTGTGAATGTGTGTGTGTGCGTGTGTGTGTGTGTGTGTGCGCGCGTGTGTGTGTGTGTGTGTACCCTCACATACAGTACCCTCCCCACCATCCAAACCTCCGCACATGAACTGTAAGCGCAGATATAAATGGCATCAATTTTCCATTTGATGTCACACTGTTTCGGCGTTCATTAGTTTCGTAAACTAACAGAAACATTTCATTGAAATTAATTACTATGTAATTAACCATGTAATTAATGTTAATTTTTGATCTTTACGTCGATTTTCAAACCCAGATTCATGAAGATGTTTCTAGATTTCATATGAACTTACTCAGTAGTTAGAGTAACACTTTATACGTCATTCAGTAAAATTGAGAGACACCTCCTCACCTTCCAGGTTTAGCAATATTGGTTTCAAATTTTGGCACAAGGCCAGCAATTTCTGTGGAGGTGGGGTGAAGTCGATTGTATCGACCCACGGAAAGCTTGAAAGGCAAAGTCGATCTCGGTGGAACTTGAACTTAGAACGAAAAGATGAACGAAATGCCGCTAAGCATTTTGTCTTGCGAGCAAGCGATTCTGCTGATCGTATGTAAATAAGACTCTGATCACCATTTTAACTATCACCACAGCGATCCCATAGTTCCTCTGACGAGCGGAAGTAGCCGCTTGTTATGTATTGTAGTTGTTCCTAATTAGATTATTTCTCTTTCAGGTGTTTTTCGGTAAGAATCCACCGTAATGATTCTCCTTAATTACTCATGATCCACGGCACGATTTGAACCGAGCATCACAAGTTAACCATTGATGCATATCATGCTAGGTCGTTCCTTTTAATGAATGTGCCTCACTTAGTGGTTAGGGCGTTGATCTAATGATCATAGGGAAGCGGGTTCGATTCCTGAACAGAGCATCGCATTGTGTTCTTGAGCCAGGTACTTCGGTTCACCTTGCCCCAGTTTACTCAGCTGTAAATAGGTACGAGGTTCACAAATGTTAATTGTTAACGTTGTAGCTGTCATACACTGGCGCTCAAAGTTTATTACCCGTCCATCTTCAACCCGAAGCAGGCCAATAACGACATTTTAGTTTGCAGAAAATATCACAATAAATCTCTACTGGAAACTCTGCCGTCCGTAGACGAAACTGCTTTTAGATGGAGAATAAATCGTAAAGAAAAATAAACTGCGA
>NC_142940.1:859710-862210 GCF_046866305.1 Octopus bimaculoides
CTCTCTGTGCCTCCTTCTGTAACAAGAAACTTCTTTCTTTATTACTGAAGGTGGTAGATTTTGAAGAAACAGTTTTTAACAATGGAGCATCGGAAACACTAAAGAAGAAATAAAAATGAAAATATATCCCGAATTAGTCAGGTTTGAAATTGAATATATTTATGAAAGTTATAAATTTGCTTTTCAGGGATCAAGATGGCGGCCATAAAGTTGAGATAGACATTTATTTGACAACGCCATGATGAGATGTTTTGGTTATGTTCTTTCTCACGGCACCGGACCAAACCAGGCTCTCTTCACACACAAAAAAAAAAACATTCTTTTAAGTATTCCTATGAGGAAGATTTCAACACAATTTTATGCAAAAAAAAAGTAACAAAACCATAAACAAAGGACCATAACTTTAATAATTGCCATGTTTTCTGATCGATTATGATTAATATGTAAACATTTTGTTTGTAACTCATAAACGAAACTGAACATTTGACATTGGAGAAGTCGAGAAACTTAATTTATTAGATTCACGAACCATTTGATTCAACATCCGACGGAAAAAACGGAATTTCGCATCTCGAATGCATTTCTCTAGTATTATATATACATATACATACATACACATACATACATATAATACATACATGCATACATACATACATACATACATACATACATATATATATATATATATATATATATATATATATATATATATATATATATATATATATATATACACACACACACACACACACACACACACACACACACACACATATATACTCTTTTACTTGTTTCAGTCATTTGACTGCGGCCATGCTGGAGAACCGCCCTTAATCGAACAAATCGACCCCAGGACTTATTCTATCGGTAACTTTTGCCGAACTACTAATGTAAAAAGTTTGTCACAAGGCCAGCAATTTCGGGGGAGGGATTAAGTCGATTACTTCGACTTCAGTATTCAACCGGTATTTATTTTATCGATCTCGAAAGGATGAAAGGTAAAGTCGATCTTAGCGAAATTTGAACTTAGAACGTAAGGACGGACAAAATGCCTCTAAGCATTTTGTCCGGGGTGCTAACGATTCTGCCAGCCCACCGCCTTACCATTTTAAATAAAATTATCAAAAACTCAGGCTCTTTACTTGTTTGTCAATCGCTCACGTCGTGGCCTCATTCTTGGCTGGTTTATAAAACATGTTACAAGCATTTACTTTCAAAAACCTGAATCAATTTACAGTTTTCCCCTTACTTTATCACCAGAATCTTAAGCCCCGCTCCCATAAATACCAGCAGAACCTTCTTAATTTTCATTATTAGTTCCTATTTTACTTAAAGAATGTCCCCGAAGCCAACATCAAATGCCTTTTTAATGAAAGATATCAGAAGATAGTGAATAGTCTCCGAGATGAATCTGATACGTTGTTCTGTAAATGTTAGAAAGAAATATCTCGGAATTAAGTTTTGTTAATTTACAATTCCTGGAATGTCTGCTATTACAAATATCCTTTTTTTTTCTTTTTAGCTGTCTCAGTCATTAGACTGCAGCCATGCTGGGGCACCGCCTCGAAAAATTTATAGACGAATGAATCGACCCCAGGACTAATTTGTTTTAAGATTGTTACTTATTCCATCGGTGTCTTTTGCCAAACCGCTAAGAGATCGAGAGTATAAGTACTAGGCTTACAAAGAATAAGTCCTGGGGTCGATTTGTTCAATTAAAGGTAGTGCTCCAGCATGGTCACAGTCAGATGGGGATTTGGCAGAATCGGTAGAGCATCGGAAAAATTGCCTTTCAGTATTTAGTGACGAGAATTTTAGGGCTGAATTCAAATCCCACCGAAGGTGTCTTTGCATTTCATCCTTCCTGGGTCGGTAATGTAAAGTACCAGACATCTACTGGGGTTCTCCTTATAAACTGAAGTCTTGTATTAAAATGTGAAAATTCTGGTTCTTTTTATTCCACAACAAAATTTTCTCTGACCAAAGACAATTCCAATAACAAATATCGGGAGTTACTGGATTTCGAACCCACAAATCAGCGACTCTACTTCCAAAACCGGAATAATATTTCCCTAAATTTTAAAACTGATTTTTTTCTGATTATCAAAAAGAGAAATAAATTATATAAAATAAAATTTAAAAATTAAAAGTTTTCAAGAAACTAAAAAAGAAAACAATACAAAAAAAAAATAACATAAGAACGTATAAACTTCAAAAGAATGTGAAATAATTTTACAGGTCCATGCCCACCCCCGAATACATTTAACATCTCTAAGCACATAATTCTATCTGCTGACCAAACCAAACATCTCCATAAAACCAACACGACTATTACTACTATTTATTATTTATTATTTTCAAGTAAAACCATAAAAACTACCAAATTCCGACTCATCCGCAACAATATGAACGCACAAGCACACACACACACATGCACGCATTAGTGTCCCAACTTAAAATAGTTGGTAATGTGGAATGTTGTTTTAGCTAATCCCACGTG
>NC_142940.1:867210-874710 GCF_046866305.1 Octopus bimaculoides
ATGTCATCTCGCTTGCTGAGACTGACAATAAAGGATATGGCATATTGAAAATATTATCAGTTTACGAAGTAAACCTAATCCTTTCCTATTTATCCGTTGTTTCTTCTCTTTTTTTTTCTTTCTATTTTCTTTGGTTATTTTCTTTAGATGAGAGTCTCGAGTTTGTGAAACGTACCAACACTGTTGAATGCCTTCCTGTTATAAGAATATTACTGCAGTTTCCTTCTTTCCTTCTGCCGTTTACCTTACGCTAAATCGACAACATAATGACGAGGAGAAAAACATTAGCGAGAATCAACAAGTCGATCGAAACAAATGAAAATGTCGTGGGTTCCCAGGAGAGATTATTTTCGACACAAAATACATTGACATGAAATGAAAAACTCTTCTTATAATAATGTATTCGCCAAGTTTTTTTTTGTTTGATTTTTTTTTTTGTTTTTTGCCTTTCTTCATTTTGTTTGTTTATTTGTTTGTACTGGTGATATTATTTCAGAGAAAGAGCAGAGATACAGCACACGCAAAAAACAAACAAACGAACAAAAAAAAAAAACGCACCTTTTTTTGTTTGTTTTAATTGCTGCATTCCTCAATGATGCATTTACTTGCAATATTAGAGTGCAAGCATTTATTGTTGTATGTTTTTGGTTGTGAAGTAGTGGTGTGTGCGTGCGTGCATGCGTGCGTGTGTGAGGTAGCTAGCTTCCGTCGTTCTGAAGCTCTCAGCTAAAAAGAACCGAGCTCTTTATGAAATTCATAATGCAGGCTATACGGCCAATCAGTGAACTGTTACTGAAAGTAACCACAAAACCGTTCACGCATATCACACTTTATTATTATGGCTACTTGGTTTTAATGAATCAAAGAAATAGCTGACGTGCAATTTCGTTTGCACTCGCATATTTTCACATTAATGTCTTTCTATATTTTTTCTCGTTTAAAAGCTCTTTACCAGCCTTGCTACTCCCCACACTGTGTATATATATATATATATATATATATATATATATGTTATGTATATATATGTTATATATATATGTGTGTGTGTATGTATACATTATACATGTTTATGTATATATATATATATATATATATATATATATATATATATATATATATATATATGTATGTATGTATGTATATATATGTATGTATATGTGCATCTCTCTTTCAGTTTCTATCTCCATCTTCTTTTTATCTCCCTTCCTCAACCTCTCCTGTGCTTATATATTCACAACCTATCAAATTGCCTCACACCCCATCTTTTGTTCATATTTTACATACATATTTCTCGCAAACAATAATCTCAAGCGCTAAAATCAACTAAACGTTTTCACTTCAAGAGGTTTTTCATTGAATATGAATTTTTATTCTTCCCCAACAAAAACCAAAACTAACAACAACAGCAACAACATCAACAAGCCACACTTACACCGTGTTTCTATTTTATATATTTCCCTGTAGTATTATTTTATCTCAATAACTTTACACTTGGAAGAATTATTGAATCAATATTAAAATTCCTCTTTTTTCTGTATCTATCTCATTTTCATCATATTTTTCTCTCCAAATCCTCTATTGCCACCACCACCACCACCATCATCATCATCATCCTCATCATCATCATCATCATCTCCCCCTCCCACATGCGCCACTGCTACTACCACCATCACCAACGCTACTGTCAATAACCGCCGTTACTACTGCCACCACCACCACCACCACTAACGCCACCATTCCCATCCAAACCCCATCACAGCCACCCTTACCACTAATAGCCATAGAAGCCGATTCCTTGTGTCATATTGAGTGTATCTACCCTACAGAATATAGGGTGTACATGGCCCATTAATAGAGGATGTATATGGTGATCGATTAACAGATTTGTAAGAATGCAGAATAGAAGACGCCTTGCGTTGAATGTTCCGGCTCTTTGAACTCTGAGTTCAAATCCTGCCGAGGTCAACTTTACCTTTCATCGTTTCAGGATCGATAAATGAAGTACCAATCAGATAATGGTAGCACCCACCTCACAAACATCACATCTTGGATATTCTACCAGATCACAGGTAGGAGAGCTGGGAGAGTTCCTGGACTTATTCACGACTACACAGGCACCTACAAACATTTACGAAAGCATGGTACGTGCAGATGAAAAGTCCTGATCGATTGCCAGCAATGGTCTTTGTGGTTTGGCTTTATATAGCCTGGGTATAGAGGGTGCATATGATACGTTAAATGACGTGTGTTTATAGCCTATTAAATGGATCCTGGTCCGTACTTATCCCAATGATTATGGTGAAGGCATACGTATATGCAGGAGTTCATCTACATATATGCACCAGGCTAACAATATTACTTAGATTAGTGAAGGACCCACAACCCCACAATGCCTCAAAAAAACAATAAAAAACAGAGAATTAACGTCATTTGATTTAATCCTCCAAAACCCTGGGCTGGGGCAGCGAGTAGCACCAACATTTCATTAAGACTGCATGTAAGTGCTTTTTCTTTCTTTCTTTCTTTCTATGTGTGTGTAAGTAAGCGCATATAAATATGTGTATGTGCGCCGCGAGTGTGTAAGAAAACGTAGCTATGTAAGGTGTCTCTTTGTCCGTGTGCGTGTGCGCATGCGTGCGTGCGTATGTGGTTTACTACGGCTCAAGTCTGATGCGGCGAATTTGTGATGAAAGGAGTTCCGTCCATGACCATCCTGCCTACCTTTGCAATAGGCCCTACTTTCGTAAGTTGACAGGATGTGAGTTGAAGGAATTAAACTCCTACTTCTAGCAAGTCGAGCGACTCCGCAGAGGCCGGCTCCGTCAGTTTACGTAAGTGATGGTAGTGGTGGCGGTGACTTTGATGTTGGGCGTCGTGATGGCAACGATGATGATGGACAATGAGGGTGACGACGACGACGATGGTTCGGTGGGATGGGAATAATGATAATAATAATAATAACAATAACAATAATAATAATAATAATAAGAAGAAGAAGAAGAAGAAACAAGTAAATCAACAACAATCAATGAGACAGTAAAAAATGAAAAGCTTTCTATAAGAGATAAATGTTGTGGGTGGGTGGGGGATGTACATGGGGAGGTTATTAGAGAAGGGAGGGGTGTGTATTGGGGGGTATGGGGGATGTTGTTGTTAATTAAGTCCAATATAGGACATAATGCGACAAAATTGATAACTATGGAATTCTGGTGGCAAGGAATTTCGAAGATAAGGCAGTTGACAATTACGAAGAAGACGAAGAACTGTTTCTTCCTTGAAACAAAGACTCTTCTCTCTTATTTGCGGACGAATACAATATGTCGACCGAAAGCTCGAAGATAAATTCCGAAGTTGAGGAACGAACAAAAAAAAATATTAACAATTCTAGGAGAGACTTGTAAAAACAAAAAGGAAGGACTTTGCTAGAGAGGGAAACTTATCGAGTTTTGAGATCTTCCCAAAATAATTTTTGTCTACGCAGACGGTTTCTTAGGAAAGTAGGTTTTATTTGGCAAGTTTATAAACAAAAACGGAATTTGCTTTTCTGACTGTGTTCTGTATGAGTCCTTCACAATATAAGATGGTTATTGTTTTAAACTTCTCAACTTTTCGCTCTGCGTCACTTCCAAACCTACTGGCGCTTTCTCTGAAAATATTTCTTCCTATTAGATTCCTAAAGAATAGCAACACCGACTTGGCATATTAACATCATTCCCCACAGCTTCCATCCTGGAATTAAGGTAGCCTCCTGGCTCGTGTGAGCTCATGAGAATTATAAATCTTTCTGCCAAACACAATTTACACAGTCTTGTTCCATTATGATAGGGTCCACAAGCCGTAGGGAGTTGTCCACATTTTCGGAAATCTTTACTTCAAAATCGGAAAAACCTAGCTATCAAGCGAAGGAAGACAACTCGTCCGGCCATATTTTTAAAGAGGATTATTTCTTGAACTATCACCGGCGTTCTTGTGTCTTAAAACAAACATTCTTTGCAGAGAAAGGTTACTGTTTAGAGAAACTGAAGAGATGTCGAGTTGACGGTAGATATGAAACCAATGGGTTTTTTTCTAAACTTACATTACGCATACACAAATAACTGGTCTATATTTTATAGGATATGCTCTTCTGATTTATGATATTGTAGCGAATATATATATATATATATATATATATATATATATATATATATATATATATATATATATATATATATATATATATATATATATATATAAATATATATATGTATGTATGTATGTATATATGTATGTACGTATGTATGTATGTATATGATTATTCCGACTCGTGTTTCTACTGAGTCAGTGTATCGTCGGAATGTAATATGAAGAATTTTTTGTCTATAGATTTTAAAGATGTGTAACTCTTCATTCATCATTTCTCTCTCTCTCTCTCTCTCTCTCTCAATATATATATATGTGTGTGTGTGTGTGTGTGTTATATGATATATATAATATATGCATATGACAGACAGACAGACACAGACACACACACACACAGAGACACACGTACCGACAGATAGAGTAAAATAATCTGAAAATTATTGAGTATGTGTTGAACAACTCTTCCTGCTTTTGTTTTGAAAATGACGAAATTGAATTGTTGTCTCGTGAAGAAGGTCATTCTCTCAAAAAGTATCCCATTCCAACACTTTGCCTGACAAACTACGTGTGTGAGAAAAGACTCGTAGGTTAATTACTGACCACGGGCCGCCTGTGATCGGCAGGCGATAGTTTTTCTCGCCCCTTCTCCATATGATCGATTGGGGTGATATATAATGGCTGCCAAATCTTTTTTAACGTATAACCCTTAGCCTCATAAAAGCAGACGTTATTGTAGATGTTACTGTTGCTAATATTTAACCCCAGGCTGGTTCTGACAGAAGACCTATGATAAATCCCTATTCCAACGATGACCACCCAGTTTTATCTCGGCTATTCTGTACTCCAAGTTATATTATCCAATATGTCCATTTTTTTAGGACAACTGGTTATGATTTGGCTGTGATCAAGAAGACCTTGGATCGAAGACATTCCATTCGCGATTAACTCGTCTTTAATCAAGTACCCGGTTTCTTAGAACAATAATTTTCAGTATGCCTTTAAGGACGATTTGGCTATTATTTTCTGCAGATCGTGGAGTGAAATCAATAGACGAATGGATTCAAAACTGGTTGTAAAACGAGTTTGATATTTTCTAATTAAGACAAGACATGACGGACGATAAAACAAGGATCAGTTCCATTGTCGTTGATGTCTGGAAATAACGACCAAACCGTGGAACTCTGTATTAATGGTGCGTCGAGATTTTTGACGCGTGGAAGAGGAAATAACACGGAATAATGGGTTATGGTCTGATCTTAATATTTATTCTATGTGTGTGTGTGTGTGTGACTGACCGATTAGTGGAGACTGGAAGCAGGAGCAGGGTGGGAGGGGTGATTCTTAGCAAAACATATTGTATTGTTTATTATCGTTATCACCGTCTTAATAATGTATTAGAAAGACATTGTAATCAGACGCATATATTATATATATATATATATATATATATATATATATATATATATGTGTGTGTGTGTGTGTGTGTGTGTGTGTGTGTGTGTGTGTACAGAATTGACTCGAATAACACACGGAAGGAAGATACATACATACATACATACATACTTATATATATATATATATATATATATATATATATATATATATATATATATATATATATATATATATATATATATATATATATATATATAGAGAGAGAGAGAGAGAGAGAGAGAGAGAGAGAGTTAGATAGACAGATAGATAGACAGACAGATAGATAGATAGATAGATAGATAGATAGATAGATAAATAGATAAACAGATAGATAGATAAACTATTGTTTAATCCATTCGTGATAGATAAACCGATTGCCGGATTAATAGGTTCGCATTAATATTGCAAGAAAGACAAAATATGTTGCAATCTGATCTATCAACCTAATAACTAAAAAGCGAAGATGGAACAGATTCAGACGAACGAGAAAAAGAAAAAAACATCACAACAAAAAGCGAAAAGTTGTTGGAATTTCATTAACCCGATAATGTATTGAAGTTCAAATAAACTGGAATTAGCTAATAAGAACTTTTAGAATCTTGGGAAGTCAATAAATTCTTTAGTAATCACAATTTTGGAATCTACAATAAACATGGCGGAATACCCCAATAGAAAAAGGTTGCCATTTTGAACAGATTCATTGATTGATTATAAAATTTTATCAAATATATTGATAGAAATGGTACGGATATGTGGTTCAGAAGATCGTTTCTTAAACCCATGGTTCCGGTTTTTGTCCGGGTGTGCGGTGCATGTGCATTTGTGGCCATATACATGTGTGTGTGTGTGTGTATCTAGATATGTAGAAGAGTATGTGGGTGTGTGCGAGTATACACACATGCACATATTCACACACACACACACACACACACACACACACACGTACTCACTCACACGCACACACACACATACACACAGACACACATGCAAGATAGATCCGGACGAACTAGGACGATCATCAGTAACGTATCTTAAGGTCATCGAATTCTTTAGGTCTTTCGACTGATTGGGTCATCCAAGTGTCCCAAACAGAGTTAACCAAGCCAAGATAGCAACAGTCCATGGATTAGACCTCTTCATCCGAAATCACTCGGTTGTTTACCATCCGTATAAATCCCAGTTCTTTGAAAACCCCAGTTGCCCGCCTCTATCGGAATACCTTCCTTCCAACTGCTTCTATGGTGTTTCCATACCAGCTCCTTATACTTTGCCTCTTTCTTCTCATCCGTTCCTCGTTTTCGTTCCGCAACACTGTAAGTTCGTGTGTGCTTGGTGGTTTGGTCACTTCTGAGGGGATGCTTATGTCCGGCCGGAGTGATGTCTGTATACATAAAATTATGTCCCTTTAACTTTTAGGTAAAAGAAACAAGATATTTCTTAAATCTGTGAGAGAAATTAATTTCACTTTGAATTCCGTTCTTGAATTCCGTTCTTGCAGATTGTAAGAGAGCAATATTTTTTCAGGACACTCTTTTACATCCCGTGATTCTCTTTTCCACCATTCAACGAGGATAATTTATCTGAAGCATTAAAAAGTCTTTCAATGGAATTAGCAGAAAGGTAAAAAATGAAAATGCAGTTTCGTTTATTTAGGTTTCACGGATTTCAGATCTCGAATCATTCCGTCGTGCCCTGTGGTAGACAAAATATATACCAGTTATGCAATGGTGTAGGTCCATTCGACTTTATCCGCTTTCTTTCAAACACTGACCTTAATCCTAGCAAAATCGTCAAACTCGAAATGAAGAGATAGACATCAACAGGTCAAATAGTACACATGCGTTGGTTTTAATTGGTTTCAAGATGTGATTCCTTTAAGATTTTAATAGCAACGTCGATCCTGTGTTTTTTGTGTGTGTTTGTGCGTTTGTTTTTCAAGTATTG
>NC_142940.1:879710-884710 GCF_046866305.1 Octopus bimaculoides
GCATATGTTGAATGTGACACAATATATCCGAGTAACGTATATCTGACAGTGGTTTATACAACGTATGTGACACAGTATATGACAAAATATGTAACACAATATAGAACACAATATGTAAAGCTTTGACTTGTCTAATTAGTGTAACACAAATGTCAGGCTGTGACGTATATAACTTTTGTGACGCAATATGTCACACAATGAAGTCTGTAATAAGTGTGACAATGGTAACGTATACGTTACAGTGTGACACGATATGTCATACTGTAACATATATCACGAATGTCAGTAAAACATGGCGGACAGTGAATATTGCATTAAGTTTCTCTAATCATATGTTTATCTTAGCGCGCATGAATAATATCTGGGTGGAGGAGAGGTCAAGCCAGCCTTACATTGTATTACCAATGATATCAATGGAATAAAGGCGAGTAGAAGAAATCATTGAAGATGTCTAAAAGCCGTTTATTGCTGAAAGTTCACGAAATGCTATTTATTTTGTTTCCTGTCTTTAAACAAGTGTTTAGGAAATGCACTGAGACGAGATAAGGCTGCTTCTGTGAACAGCGAACGCAGCCAGTGATAGCAACATCGCTGGTGTAGTAATGTAGGACAGATGAAAGCTGCTCGGCCACTTATCAAACATATACAGTCTCACCTCTCACCTTTGCTGATGGCTAATATAGTATTACCGCTGCTGCTGCTGCTGCTGCTGCTGTTACTGCTGATGGTGCTGCTGTTGTTGTTCAAACAGAACCAGCAGTCGATAATTATTGGAAGTCATCTGAAAGATTACTTTGGGATGTTTAATAGAATTAAAGAATGAACGGAGCGAAGAATGATAGCTGGTGGGAGTGGGGGGAGGAGGACAGTCACTGGGCAGCAGCGGCAGCAGCAGCAGCAGGGAGTAAGAACGGTAGTAGCAGTGATCCAATGATAACAGTTGTAGCATCGTCATCATCATCATCCACAACAGTAGCAGCAGCAGTACTTAATAAATGTTTGCGTAGCTGCTTGACCTGCTAGACATAGTTACCTAATTCATTATAAACCACACAAGGAGGGTCAGAGAAACCGGATGAATGGGAAAAAGTCGGAGAAAAAGGGACACACAATATTGATACATACATAGTATATATACCAGCATGACCGCAGCCACTTGGCTGAAACACATAAATAAATATATATATATATATATATATATATATATATATATATATATATATATATATATACCGTGGTATACATAGTAATGTATACATAATATAGATATGTGGAGACCACAGAAAAGGAAATAAGTATCGCTAAGAACTAATCAAGGAATCCTCACAGATCCAGCTTTTATTATACCCCTACACAGACTTTCTAAGAGTAAATGCCCTCTTCCAGTTAAGAATTTGGTTCTTTTATATCGATCGAATTGATATCAGTTCTTCATTTCATAAAAAAATATTTTTATTTTGTCTATCTTTTCCCCGTATTTCGTTTGTAAAACATGGAATGTAAACCAAGGCAAAACATGGTCGTTTCTTTAATATTGCAATCAATGGATTGACTTTCTGTGGAACAATTTCTCGAATAAGATGTCCTTGATGAAGTCCGATTCTTTGCTTTTCAAAGATTAGTCACGCCAGAGTCTTAAGAAATATTGGTAAGATCTTTTCATTGATCACTGTAAAAGTTATTTTTATTAGACTGATGATGTTATTAGCATATGTCAGCCATAATACAATCTAAAATGGACGGCCGATAATTGCTATGTTCACTTACATATAAGCAGACGATTTCTGATCACGTGTCGAGCTATCGATTAGCATGCGTAGTAGTCTATATTTAATTCTGATTAACAACCGTTTTTATTCAGTTCGGAAGATAAAGTCTGTAGTTAGTTAGATTTCATTTCACACTCCTATTGCCGGATAAAGAAAACATTAAAGCAATAAACATAAAAACAACAACAGCAGCAACAACAACAACGAATAAACTACTACTGCTATCTCTAGGGAAGGTGTTAAGAAAACAAAACAAAATAATAATAATAATAATAAAATCAATAACAAAAGGGCGAAGATTATAGTATCTTCACTGCATCGCGTCTGTTTCGTTTCGCCTGAAAGCTAGTCTTGAAGTAGCAATTACAGCGATAATTACAGAGGTTCCAAATCAATTCCAAATGTAAAAAATAGCTTTCCACTCATTAAGTTAGATATTTTAAAATGCTTTTTCGAATTAATTTTATTTTGAAATAAACAGCTGATGTTTTTGTGTGTGCAGACTGGCGGAAAGCACAAACTATTGAAAAAGAAACTCTCTCTTTATTCAATTAATCGACGCACACAGTTTGCAGATGTCATCGGGCTAGCAAGCAAATTTATTTCTGGTTCACTGATACATCTTTTCTACTTAATTCGATCTGAAGCATGAACAATTTCCAGCATTTACCTTCGTTCATATTTGAAGCTTTACTAAACTTTGTGGAGATTTAGTTTAATTTCTTTTTTTTTTCATTGTAGTTTTTTTCATGCTGTTGTTTTATTTATAAATTTCATTTGAAAGTTCCCAGTTTTTCAACATTTCACTGAGAATATTCCTCCATTTTGTTTTCGTCGTTTTGCTATTTGCTACGTAGCAAAAGCACAACTAAATATCAAAGAAAATGCAACAGGGAGAGAGGGAGAGAGAGAGGGTGGGTGGGTGAGAAAGAGAGCGAAACATCTGGTACCTGATTCTATGTCTGTTGTTGATCAGTTCCAGTTGAGACCTGATTGAACCGATCTGTAATCGAAGGTGCTTCAAGTCATGGCCATTTACACGTTTTCGTACCAACCAGTTTATTCTCAGGACCGCAACACCCTGTATAACTTTCGATCGTTAAACTCAATAGAATGTGAACTAAGAGAAATTAAACTGTTGTTTATATTGGAGGGTTTACATTATAAATAAAGACCATATGTTTGGTTAGGCTTGTTGGAATTGAGGAATCTCTTAGTATGTTGGAGGTAGCAAGTTTTATTACCAATCCAATACAACTGATATATTTACGAGTGGTTGTTATTCTTTAGATCCTGCATACAAAACCATTCTTTCAGCATTCCCCAACATGTGCGTAATCTTTGAGGATGTTACAATCATCATAATCTGTTATAAATGATGTCAAGTTCGTTTATTTCACTGTTTATAATTTATTTATCATCTTTGCTAAATGTTAGACATGCAACTATGATTAGCATTTAAATTATTTCTGTTAATGAATTTCTGTTGCACGTCGTCCGTTGCTGAAACTTTTGGTTATTCTTATTTCCACAATTTTATTTCATGGCTGGTTGAACCTAATCACGTTTCGTGTTCATGTATGTATGTATGTATGTATGTATGTATGTGTGTATGTATGTATGTATGTATGTGCATGTATGTATGCACAAGTAGAGTAATATTATCACAGAGAAATAAGCGTACAAATTTGAATAGTTTGTCACCATTAAAGCTTCCGTTCCAATACCACATAATTTAGAATTGGTGTTCTAGATTTAACACGAGTGCAACAGCTCAGAGACTTGACTTCATAACTTGGAGAAATATCTTCAGATTATCTTGGAGGACATGAACAGAATTTTTTACCTTCTAACTCGATCAGTATTTCGTAGTTATCGTTGTTGTTGTTGTTTAACCGCAGGCGAGGTCAGATTGAGCAGACTTAAGATCAAAGGTATTAGAGCCATGACCATCTTGTTGATTCTTTAGACATAACTCAAACAAATCTAGTGTCTTTCTTCTTTATGGATCGCGCTGTATGATTGAAATGAAATTTCGCTACTATTTCTAGTACGTGTAATTACCATTTAGTGTTCCCGCCGTGACCGTCCCGCCTTAGTTTTCAGACACAGCGTATCTAGAATTACGTTATCTAATATGATGTTCTTTGTTTTTAAGGTGGTAGAATGTTATTGGAGGCGATTTGGTTGCTATTTCTAGCAGATTGAACCTTCCCTTTCCTTCTTTTAAAACCACTTGTATTATTTTTGTTGTTAAATTTTGTTGCTTTTGTTGTTTCAACTCTAAGTCAACTCTGATCGGACTCTGAATCAGATCCACAACCAAAACTCTCCAGCCATGATCATACCACTGTTTACGTAAACGACAACCGAGGGCTACATGATCTAACATGTCCTTTTCCATGACGGCGAGGTGTGATTTGAGGGCGATTTGGCTGCTGCCTATCCTTTCTAAAACCCGTAGATTACAGAGTTGTTAGTGCTTTCAATGCTTATTTGATGCGGTTGTGTTTTAGCTTTAGTGTTAGACTGATGATATAAAACGATAAAAATTTTAAAACATTGGTCTCTACAAAATCGAGGCACGATGCCCCATCTCCCGTGAAGTAGTCCATCACTACGTTTCTACGTCAAATATTTTATGAAAAAGTTTCCATGGCCGAAACGTTACAGCTGAAAATCTAGTCACGGCATTCAAACATATTTTACAGGTTTTAGAAATTAAAATATAATTGTGATACGTAGCTTGTCACGAGCAGAAACACACCAATGGAAATAGCAGTCAGTTTTCCTTCATATTACTCTACGGTCCTAAAATAATAGGAAGGATGATATTGTCCAAATTCCACACTGCCCAGAGGCAAAGCGACAGGATGGTCACGCTGGGAGTGCCAGTGATTATAGGTCTATTCAATTGAAGACCGTTTCGAGACTAAAGAAAAAGAACGTTCGGCATCTGTTCGT
Organism: Octopus bimaculoides; assembly: GCF_046866305.1. Taxonomy (NCBI): domain Eukaryota; kingdom Metazoa; phylum Mollusca; class Cephalopoda; order Octopoda; family Octopodidae; genus Octopus; species Octopus bimaculoides. The sequence goes on from NC_142940.1 coordinate 884,444, forward strand.
CAGTTCCACACACTGATCAGCTACAATAATAATATATAACGCACGTTATAATTGCGGCGGCCGTCAGTGATGGCTATTTAGAGACCACGTGACTGAAAATGTCTGTTAACGATTCAAACAGACTAAATACGACATCAGAGGAGGCCATGTCAGTCGAAGAATAAAGCTGTAATATTATAAATCGAAGAACGTGCGCGCACGCACACACACACACACACACGCACACACTTATACACATACAGATATATATATATGCATACAGACGTG
>NC_142940.1:900179-930179 GCF_046866305.1 Octopus bimaculoides
GTTTGCATTCCATGTTCAACATCCTCACAGAACTTCTAGAATCCGTCCTTGTCGGGACACAACATTTATTTTATTTTTTATTGAAATATCGTTTAGATCTGTTAAAATTTATTTCCAAAATCTTCGTCCATTTGAAAAGATGTTTTTGCGCATCCGGAAATGGTTTCGGTAAATCTCTAGGAATTCTTTTTTTTTTTGTTTATTTTTCGTTCTTTGCAGGAGGGGGAGGTATTTTTTTGTAGTTGTTGTTGGTTTCATTGTTGTTGCAATAATTTAAAGTTCTTTTTTTTTTTTGTTTGTTTAATGTTCAAACAGAATTGTGATTTCGTTCGAAGCTGATGACAATTTTTTTTTTTGTAGATTTTGTTTTTATCTAAATAGAAAACCAAAATTTGAAAAACGGAAAAATAAAGTTGGAAGAAGAATCCAGATGAAGTCCAGTCTCAATGATGTTGCATGCAACCAAACTACGTGTCTATATGTAAGAATCTGATATTGGCGGCTTTAGTCATTTTTTGGGGGGGGGGGGGGGGAGGGCTTGTATTTTTTTTTTAAAGTTTTATTGAATTTTTTTTTATAGATATATTAACACACATCTTAAGAATTTTCCAAAGTTTTCAATATAATACATTAATTTTCATGTATGCATGGGTGTGCGCGCTTGGATATATATATATATATATATATATATATATATATATATATATATATAATGTCCCTGTGGGTATAGATATATGTATGTCTGTAAGCAGGTGTGGATGTATGTATATGTTTGTGTATAGCTGATGCTAACCCTAGGATTGTTGGTAAATAGCTTTAACACATGTGTGTATAATGAAGTGTGTTTAGGTGGACGCTAAGCAAACACCTGTTAGCATGTGATGCATACATATATATATATATATATTTGTATGTGTATATATTATTTACATGTATATCTAGATGTATATATATATATATATATCCCTTTGTAAACATACATGATTACACAGGTGCAGTCTCACATCATAGGAATTTATTCAAACACACACACACACACACACACACACATGATAGTCGTTCATACATACACACACATGGTAACACATTGGTGCATATGTGTATACACACACACACATTAATATATGTATGGATATATATATATATATATACGTACATATACATACATCCATATATATGTATATATATATATATATATATATACAGACACACACATATATATATATATATATATATATATACATACACACGCACGCACGTACATATACGTTAATAGATATACAGACATACATTCATTTCCGTACACACACACACACACACACACACACACATTCTTTCCCCACTGCATACACATGGGGCCGGGTGTTTGTGTGTGGGGGAGTGAAATTATTTTCCCTTTATGGAGATCGGAATAAGAAAGGAAGTTTTTCTGGAAAGTTTGAGAGTAACTAGGGAAGTGGGGGGTGAGAGGGGGCGGCGAGGTGATGGCGGTAGCGGTATTAGTTGTGGTGGAGGTGGTGTTGTTGGTGGTGGTGATGATTGTGGTGGTGGTGGTGTTATTGTGGTAGCATGAGATATTGAGAGGGAAGTAGAAGGGGGGAGTGAACTAATAACCCAATCCTTAATGATATTACAACAGTAAAGGGGTGTGTGTGGGGGTGGACAACAGTTTACACCTCTACAAAGAGAGAGGTGGGGTGAGGGGAGAGGCACACACACGAGAGAGAGGGGGGAGAGAGAGACATCGATAGATTTGCTTATATTAGAGAGATGCAAAAACACACGTACGAGACATGAAAACATAACTGCAAACACATATACATATGTGTATATGTATATATATATATATATATATATATATATATATATATATATTATATATGTATATATATATATGTAAATATATGTATATATATATATATATATATATGTATATATATATATATATATATATATATGTATATATATACATATACACATATGTATATGTATATATGTAAATATATGTATATATATATATATATATATATATGTATATATATATATATATATATATATATATATATATATATATATATATATATTATATATGTATGTATGTATATATACACACATATACATAAAGTGCCTATCTATTATCACAAGAGCAATAATTGTCCGATCGTGAGAGGTGAGGGGGGGGAGCCAGCTTTGCGGAGTGGGGAGAGGGGAGGAATTTATGGTTGTTAGGGTGGAAGGTGTGTGGTGGTGGGGGGTATGAAAATGTGAGGGGAATAGTGAGAGGGTTAGCGGCTCCGCACAGTGAGAACGAGAGAGGGGGGGGGGAGTATGTAGAGAGAGAGCAAGAAAGAGAGACAGAGAAAGGGAGATCCATTACCCGGCAGCGAACGATTTTTGTTGATCTTATCTCGTTCATTTGCCTCCTTCCCCTCCATGTTCCCCATAACACACACACACACACACACACACACACACATCCATAGACGCGTAGACCGGTTTGTGCGTGTGTTATCACATACACACCGGCCTAGTCACGTGTGCATTACATAGAGCCACGCACTCGTCCCGATTCGGATGTGCCTCTCTAGACTTACGGACACATTTCCACTATACATACATACATATATATATATATATATATATATATATATATATATATATATATATATATATATATATATATATATACACACACGCACACATGTAACCTTCATACACGCAGGCATGCATAGACACACGCACACACATGCATCTTTTGACGGACACAAGATTTTCCGTTGAATATCTGAAGAATTCGTCTTCCCCCCCCTTCTCTTTGCCCCTCCCCATCTCTCTCTCACCCCCCCACTTCTCTCTCTTTCGTTTCTTCCTTTCTCCACAGCCAAACCACTCATGCAACTCTTTCACCTTAGAAACTTACCCAGTTGAAATTGCACCCGGAATTGTCTACCACCCGGAATTGTCTACCACACACGCACACACACACACACACATGTTATGATGGTGAGATGCTGTAGGTTGCTTCAATTCTGAAGATGCTGACATTATTATTATTATATGTTGTGTCTCTATACTTCATTGTAATTAACATTATAATTAATAAGCTGATTTGTTTGTTTTGTTGTTTTTTAAATCTTCATTTTTTTTGTCTCTTTTTTTATTATTTCATTTCATTTTCATGTCCATGTGTTGTTTTGTATTCGTTTTTCCTTTTCCATCTCGCTAATAATTATCATCATCATCATTATTAGTAATAATTATCATTATCATTATTATTATTATAATTTTTTATTATTATTACTGATCTTTGGTCAGCAAGAATTCACCGTGAAACAATGTCGTTTGTATTCATTGGACATCGTTTTTGACGAGAGGATGGTAAGCAAAACGCGTGGCACCAGGGCTGCCTGCATGAGTCATGTAGGTCTCGTACAGATGCGGTGTCCTCTCTTGGGAATCTGGAGAAAAACACAAATACACAAAGTGAAAAGATGCAAGAAGAATTCTTTAAAGAAGTTTAAAGAAATAAAAATGGTTTCAAATTTTGGTACAAAGACAAAAATATCGAAGGAGGATTAAGTCGATCACCTCGATCCCCAATGCTCAACTGGTATTTATTTTATCGATCCTGAAAAGCAGAGCCCGGCGGAAATTGAACTCAGAACATAAAGGCGGGCGAAGTGTCGCGAAGCATTTTGTCCGACGCGCTAACGTTTCTGCCAGCTCGCCTTATTTCCAAATAATAATAATAATAATTTATATATTTGTTTTAATCCTTTCTACTAAAGGCACAAGGCCTGAAATTTGGTGGGGAGGGGACTAGTCGATTACATTGACCCCAGTATTTCACTGGTACTTAATTTATCGACCCCGAAAGGATGAAAGGTAAAGTCGACCTCAGCGGAATTTGAACGCAGAATGTAAAGGCGGACGAAATACCGTTAAGCATTTTGTCCGGCGTGCAAACGATTCTGCCAACTCGCCGCCTTACATAATAATAATAATAATAATAATAATAATAATAATAATAATAATAATAATAATAATAATAATAATAATAATAATAATAATAATAATAATAAGCGTTTAGTGCAAACAGTTACAGAACGAAATATTATACGAAACATGGTTAATGATTAATGATTAATGATTAATATCTACCTTGTAGCTTTCTTTCAGCAGCTTCCATATAACTTCTTTCTCGTTCCATATCCTGACTGTGGCAATCTGGGAAATGTTAGAAAGATTCCGGTATAAAAGACAAGATAAAGTTTGTTTTTGTTCGTATGTATGCGCGTATATAATATATATATATATATATATATATATATATATATAGCAGGATTTCTAACTTTGGCACAAGGCCACACACATTTAATAGTAACTTATTTTTCATCGTCGTCGGACGGAAGTATGAAAGATAAAAAGTCATCTGTGGGTAAATTTGAACTCCCGATCTAAAGATGACTAATAAAACATGCCGTCTTATCTGCCGTCGGCCATTTCTGTCTCTCAAATGTAATAAAGAAACTGGCACAAATAACTCCTTAGTGTTTTTTTCTTCTCTCATTGCGGTGCAGGAGTCGCTCCTTTCACTGATGAGACAGTAACTTACTGTGAACAACGAGTCACTATCTGTCATTACATCGTGTTACAACTGTATCTACCGTTGTTACATCGTGTTACTACTGTATCTGTAATTGTTATACGAGTTACTAATCTCTCAATCGTTGTTACATCATGTTACTGTGTCTGTCAATGTTACTTCGACACCAGGTTGAAACCGCCCTCGACTTTTCCTTCTGTGAGCATCGGTGACATGCAAAGGAGAGATTTGCTGAAGGAGCAACTCTTATAAAACAACGTTGCTCAGATCTACATCTTGGAAAGGAAACTTTCCAAGTAGAGGTCCTTAGTTTTATGAGAGAGGATCCAGGATTTATTTAATGTACATATGAATAGAGGTGAGTAGGCTTTACGATCAGAAATATGTTATGAAAAGGTAGCCGTTAGCATTTATTTGCTTCGTAGTGAAGGAAAGAGTGGATTTGTGGCGTTCATGCCTTGATAAAAGGTGCCATTAGTGTGAGTTAAATGAAACAGCAACAAACAAGAATCGCAAACATTTCTCTCGCTGGAATATTGAGTCCCGTTATTCGCGGGTTACCAAAAAGAAAGTAAATGCAAAAGGAACAGAAGTGACCCTTAATCGTCCCTTTTCAAATTTACGAGAACGGTTACTACCATTGGTGTTGATAAAAACTGACCCCCTCCTCCAGCCCTATTTCCCTATCGGTTAAAATCGACAAGAATGGTCAGTACCGTTGGTGTTGATGATATTCTCACCAGGTGGCGTTGACATCCGTTCACCACTCATCATGTTATTTCTCTGTTCAATCATATCCATTTGTTCTTGCATTTTCCTGCGGGTTTTTTTCTCTTTTTTCAACCGTTTCTGTAACATCACTGGAAAAAGAGAAAACAACAACAGCAATTACAACATCATTATCAATGCGTCATACAACAGTTACAACACTGTGGTACACACAGATGTGAATGGGTACAGTAGATACACTGTGACACACACACACACAATTTCTAAAAACCCCAAGTCCCTCGTATAATAAACATAGAAATGAATCGATCAAATTCGAAATTACATCAAAGAAATATTTTACTCAATCAAGGTTGTGCTACAGCATGGCCGGTGTTGTGTTGGCTGAAACAAAGTATGGAACAAAGCAATTGGTCAAGAGACAAATGACAGGCTCGATGACCCTTCTTAGGGATGTCAAGACTGGTGGAAGGGAAAGGGGAGAAGGCGAGCTGCTCTTAGGCCAGGGACTCAGCTCCAAATGTTTACAAGGCTGGTTGGTTAGTACCATCTTAAAATAAGGGTCCTTCTTGTCTGTGGCCCCTATCCCGATACTAATCCATGTATTCGGTTATTGTACATGTAGGAGGTCCAGTGCACTGTTCTGTAAGGAGCGGGGCTGTGATGCTGTTCAGCCAAAGGGGTTATTCATCAAAGCGTCCTCCGCTGGGGGGTGTGCACAGGGTCTTCTCTTGATGTGGGGCCCAGTTTAAACGAATCAATCCAATTGGCTTAAGACTGGCCCTGCATACAGCTGGTCCTTTATCTAAGGAGTATCTATGGAAGTAACTATTCTTCTGTCGACAACTCACAACGTCAAGTTATTTCTGTCTCTTCAAAGTTTGTATTTATTACACCATTGCTGTGTAGTTATTTAGATCTGATATCCACCGCATACGGTTACACGTATCTTCTACACACTGTGTCTAGATATTTTCTCATCACACACAATGCAGATAGCTATCCTCCTATCCACCGCCTACAACTTTCTTCCCCACCTCCCACACACTGTACCTAGTCATTCTTCTACATACTGTACTGTAGCTACCCATCTCCCTATCTGCTACACGCTATAGCTAGCCATTCCCCTACACACTACTGTAACTAGTTATTACCCTATCTATTACACACTGTAGCTAGCCATTTTCCTATCTACCACACACTGTATCTGGCCATTCTCCTGTCTGTTACGCGCTAATTACTGTCTTAATCCTTTGGTTTTTACACAATTTAATCAGACAAACAATAACCTGTTTTTTAATAATGAAAAATCAATGGGAAACAAATTGATTGGGAGATTTGCAACTGAAAGATATCACGTGCAACATATTTTGTTATAGAAACGATAATCACAATACTTTAAAATGTGATGGCAGCTTTCTGCCACCAGCTGCACAATTTCAGTGCATTTCCGACATATTTATAATTTTGCAATTTGATTATCACTCTGGATGCACCGTCTGTGCATCGATGCATTTGTGCACTAAATTCATTAACTTTATACAACTTACTAACCTCCACATTTGTTTACTCTAAAATATTGCATCAAACTGCACCAGCCTACATTATACTGCACTCAACTGCACCAAGTCGTACAACATTGCTTCAAATTACATCAAACTGCAATAAATTGACACTATGTTTCGAAGACGAATTTATGCAACCTGTGCATAACGGCACTAATAACTGCATCACATCTGCACAAATAAGAGGCATGCCTGTGTGGTTAAGGTGCTGGCTGGGAACTATGGAGTTTGGAGTTCAATCCCACAACACAGTTCTTGGTTTGTCTTCTATCTTGGATCAGACCAAGTCTTGTGAGAGAGATAACGTTGACAGAAAAATTTATGGAAGCCCACAAGAGGAGATATTGGTGTTTTGGCGGTAGTCGATTCAATGTTGCCTACTTTATCGTCCTTTCTTGGGCGTTGGATGCCTTCAGTGGAGACGGCTCGGTTGAAAACATCTGGGTTGGGTTTCGGAGGCTACAGAAAAAGGGGGCTATGGCTATTGTTGCCCTTTCTTTCTGACTAAACCATAAAAAGAAATAAATAAGAAATAAATAGTTTTAAGGTTTGGATTCCGTATTGAATAGACAAACGGCGGCGGCGGCGGGAGCGGCGAGTGTTGGTCATTGGATAACAGGATCTGCAGACTTTATTACCAATGTGAGTGTCTTTTAGTATGAGGTCAATGCTGATGTTTACTGGAATGGAACTGAAAATGGTATCTGAACTTTCAGTAAAACTGATAAAGTGTGTTTCCATACAGGAACCCCCAAAATGCAACTTCCATAATATAATCTTCCACAGACCTGATTCTTAACAAATAGATGTCAGTTTGTAGTGCTGTCTCGGGGAATATTACACCGATTTGGCGATATGAACAGCAGTATTCCTCGAAAGTTTCTATAGAAGAATAACTTGACAGATAATAATATCCTTTAGCTTTCAAAATGAACGATTAGTCAATTATATTCACCTCGAGTCCTTTGTTCGTCTAACAACTGCTTTTCCATATTTTCACGGAGGTCACGCTCTCTCAACAATTCCATTTTTAATTCAGCTGCAGAGAGAAAATAAAAATCATATATATATATATATATATATATATATATGTATGTATATATGTATGTGTGTATGTATGTATGCCTATACATACACCCACACACATACATACACACACATATGTATATTCACAGGTACATACAAATATATGTATGTGTGTATTTAACATCATGTGTATATATAACATATGTACACCCACACACATATATAGAGAGATATGTGTATATATATATATATATATATATATATATATATTTTACACAACATAATATATAAGTGTACGTACACACACACGCACATATATGTACACACATAAATACATGTTTAAATATATATATAATATAATATGTACATGTATAGTATAGAGTGTATTTCTTATATATCATGCATTATATATATTATGTAGAATATATATATATATATATATATATATAAAGCACAATATAATATATATATATATATAATATCATATTATATATATATATATCATATATAAATATTTATATGTATATTTATATATATATATATATATATATATAAAGCACAATATAATATATATATATATATATAATATCATATTATATATATATATATCATATATAAATATTTATATGTATATTTATATATATATATATATATATATATATATATACATATATATATATATATATATATATATATATATATATATATATATATAATATTATGTATATGCATGTATATATGTATATATATGAAACAACATACAAAGAATTTTGGCAAAATTGGCAGCAGACCATTTCGGAAAATGTTGACAGCAGTCTGTTTCACAAAAATGTTATGAGAGAATCTTAGAAAGAAAAAAGACATAAAATAAATATAAAATAAAGTAAAACAAACAAGAAAAGTAGAGAGAAAGTTGTAAAACAACTTCGCAAAACCTAACTGCTTTTAATAATTGAAGATCTGTAATGTCGGATAGGAGCTATAAAGACGGAGGCAAAAATAGCCGAAATAAAATAAAACAAACTTGTATATTTGAAAAACTTATTTCAATATTTGTTTATCGAAAACGGAACGTTGTAAAAAGCAGCCATAGAGTTATGGTAGCAGCAGTTTTAGCATCTCACATTGCATCTGCTCGCTGGGAAACACTGCAATTCTTTACCGAAAGTAGCAATAATTTCAGTTAAATAGAGATAAAGGAACGTAAAGGAACATTGCCGACACAGGTTTCAAATATCTGGCTGCATATGGTGTGCATATACATACATACATACATACATACATACATACATACATACATACATACATACATACATGCACATACATACATGCACACATACACCTACACACGCAACATATATCGTCGTGTGTGTCTATTTGAGACTATACTTATCAAATGTGATTATTACTGTATATGCATGTATGTGTGTACGTACGTATGCATGTATGTCTGTACGTACGTATGCATGTATGTATGTATGTCTGTACGTATGTATGTATGTCTGTATATATCATCCAATGCATCATACACTTTTTCTTTATGCAATAGATACATAGCAGTACATAATACTCTGATTTTATTTTCTTGCTGTCTATCCGTCTGTCTGTCTATCTATCTATCTTTCTCTGTATAAATGCGCGCGCGCGCGCGTATTTATCCCTGTATACCCGTACAATTTGTGTGTGTGTGTGGCTTAGGTTTAATTTGAACGAAATCCATAATTTAATCTGCAATAGAAAAATCAACAGACATATTTGGTTAAGTGCTGACTTGGAATTGCTTGTTTTTGCCAATGTTATCAAACAGTAAGGATTCCTCTTGAAGGTACCAATGGAAGAATTCATAGAACTTCCGTTTTAATATCAACTTTACACAGATTTCATTACATCTTCAGCTTCATCCCTATCAGTTACAGATATTTCACATTTTCGAAATTTTGAAAATTATATGAATATATTAAGCCACACACACACATACTTACACACGTGTATGTGTGTATGTATGTATATATGTATGTATGTAAGTGTGTATGTATGTATTTATGTATGTATGTGTGTGTGTGTGTATTGAGTGACATTCCTTGAAGATGCGTTTTAGATGTACGACTGTGTCCTAATTTTCATGAGTTATTTGCAATTTTTTTAAAGAATAAACTTCCTGAATTTTTCATCAACGTTTCAAAACATCTACAGTCTTATCTTCAGTATAATAAATGATAAAACCGGAATTGTTGTATTTTCAATGCAACAGACATACACACACATGCATACACACACACACGTACATATACACACATACATAGATGCATACGCACACACATACTTATACATACATACATACATACATACATACACTCGCCTCTTTCCACAATATCTTTTGTGGACACAAATTCAGGGATTCGCTGGACCAGGTTTAATACCTCGTTCATGTCTCATCGGCAGCTGAACCGCTCCAACCCTCTCTTTCTAAACTATCCACAAATATACTGCTTCTAAATCCACTCTTACGAAGGCTTAATTAAGTGAGATTGACCAATTTGCATGTATAATGTATTCTAATTTCCATAGATACATTGCTGGTCCCTGATAATAAATTGAACCGAGGCCAGGGAGGAAAACGAGGAAAAAACACACACACTTTGTGTTATTGAGATGGATATAATATCTTATGATTGTTATAATAATTGGGGAAATGGTGATATATAACCAGTGACACATAAATAGTGATACGCACACACATATACATACATGTGTGTATATGTATGTTTGTATGTATGTAGGTTATGTATGTATATGGTATATGTACATACATGCATACATACATACGTACATAAATACATGCATACATGCATATGCGATGAGTATCATTTAATAAAGGATATCAAAAACATGAGAGAATAAACATATTGTAAATGAAAGAAGAAGCGAATATTGTCGGAATAATAAACTTTAATAATCTTCTTTGCTGTTTTATTGTTGTTGTTATTTTGCAAGGTTTTAGCAGGAAAACAATGAAAAACTCCAACATAATTGCTTTCACATGTGACATAGTAATGAAACATCTTCACAGTGGAATCTCTAGATTATTTCTTCAGGAATTGGCGATTCATAAGTCTTGAATATAAGTTTATTGCTGTTGGTGCCACCTTATTGGATTTTGGTGAGGAATATTGCAACACGGAAAGAATGTGTAAAACTCCAAATAAAAGACAAAGTGATATGTGTGTGTGTGTGTGTGTGTGTGTGTGTGCAAGAGAGAGAGAGAGAGAGAGAGAGAGAAAGTGAGAGAGAGAGAGAGTGAGAGAGAGTGAGAGAGATTGAAAGAGAGAGGTGGGTTGCATGTAATTATTCTGCGGTTATCGTCTGGTCAAGCTGTTTATTGCTGTTGTTGATGTTACTGTTGTTTACCAGTGGAGATGCAATAAATCGGCCAGACTCCTTTCTGCTGGTACCGGCCATGTACAACCACCTTCACCATCGACTTATGTCTGTCAATCTCTTATTTGCTTTCAAACTTAAATACTTTCTTGTAAAACTGTTCATTTAAGGTGGAAATGCTTAAAACTGAAGAAACAATAGTGTTTCGTTGTTGTTGTTGTTATTGTTGCTGCTGTTGTTTAGCCTCGGGTCGTCCCTAATCGAGAGCAAATGCATGGTAAAAGGCGTTCCAGTCGTGCCTTTCTCGTATTATAACAAATATGGAGGACTACGTTAGCCAACGAGCCCTCTTCTTGTTATAAGACAATAAAGTATAATTTGAGAGAAACTTTGCTGCTATGTTTAGCCGGTCGCGTGACCACCTTGGATGTGGTCAGTGAAGGGAGTTATAAAAATACACGATAAAGACCAGAAAGAAAATGTGGACAGACGAGAATGGTAAGGATGCTATCTTAATTTTGGACTTTGTGATTAATTATTTTACTACATGTTAACAACGTCATTAACTAAAATAGAGAGCAACACATTTGTCACAATAGCATAGAAAGAAGCTCTTTCTCTCTCTCTCCCTCTCTCTCTCTCTCTCACACACACACACTTACTCTCTTTATTTGACAGCAACCTGGAAACCGATAAGAAAAAAAGGCGACGCCGAAGTAGAGAAGCTGAATGGTAAATGGCAGAGGAGAACTGTAACGATTCTTTTAGCCGTCAGAAATTTTCCATTAAAACGATATATACAAAAAAAATTGCTGTATTTTTTTGGTTGAATGTTTGAGAAAAACACACAGTAATAATATTTCGTTGGAAACTACATATCAATATTGAAGAACGAAACATAAAATATGGAATGTCGGCTAAAGGCAGCAGACTTTAACAAGTCAATTTGAAGTAGTTCCGTAAAGTTATAATGAAGTGTCATCGGCATCAATCGACCAAATGGATTATAGCATTTTAGCCAGTTTTATAGACAAAAGAATCGATTTTACAAGAAATATCATCGTTCAACGAAGCCCATGAAAGAAAAAGGAGTCATATTATGTGGACTGCCATCTTCTCCATCAACAAACTCGACAGCTCGAATTAATGCACAACTGTTTCACTCATAAAACTAAAATAATTCTTCCTGTCTCCCTAACTTCTTCAAAATAATACTTCCAAAAAAAGGGGGGGGGGGAGAAAGAATGAAAGAGAGAGAGAGAGAAAGGGACAGAAGGGGACAGAGAAAGAGAGAGACAGAGAGGAGGGGAGAGTGAGGGACAGAGAAAGAGAGAGAGAGAAAGTGAGAGGAAGCGAGGTTGATGTCAATTTGACTTTACCTCACAAACGTTTCTCTATTTCTCTCTATTACATCATCTTATTTCATCCTCTCTCTCTCTCCTCCTCTTCCCTCTCTCTTTCTCTTCTTCCCCCCTCTCTCTCTCTCTCAGTCCTCCCCCCCCCCTCGCCCCTCGAATATTTTACTATTATTGCTATGGTATAGTAGGATACGTTATTATGTCGACGAGATCTCGTGAATAAACATAACGTTTTCATTTGACCGTAGAGTTTATTTATTTTCCCGCTTCACTGATCTCGTTAAACTTCGCGGCCACTTCTGCCGTTGATGGCCAATTTACGTCCAGTTTAATATTGCTTTTGAATGAGAACTCCAACTCGCTTCTTTATTGTTTCCATAAAAACTATAGTAGTCGTCGTCTTCTTCGAAATGAAACTTGTTCAAGAAGAGGCACCAGGAGTATTATTAAGATATTTGCATACATGTGTCACCAGGGTGACGGAAATTCCTGATGCGAGAGTAAGAACGGGTAAAATGTGGGGTGAAATGGAGAATTAATTGAAACGATGACTGCTGCCATGGAATATGGAGTTAGGGTTCGTCGAAAGAAGTCTAGAATAAACTGGAACCAAACAAACGGCGAAGACTTGCTAGTTGCTACCTGGGGAAATTCTATAAGTAATTCCAATATGAAAGACAAGGGTTGCCGGGCATTCCACTACTTAGTGGTCGTCTATGAAGGTCAAATAATTGTGTTAAAACAAGCGAGGAACCCAACTTTAACCTCGTCTCTTATATTGGAAATTAAGCTGATCATCAATATTATGACCTCATATGTATGGATGTATGTATGTATATAGACACACATACATGTATATATATATATATATGTATACAGACACACACACACACACACACACATATGCATGTATGTATATTATGTATGTTGTGTATTCATATCGTTGTAATATCGTTGTAAATATCGTAGTCAGAAGCTTTGGGGGTTTCTGTCTGGTGTTTGTTTTAACCAAGCAGAGGGGGTCCCCTAATCTTTAATAATTTCCGCTCAGATATGTAATCTAAACACACAATGTTTAGATTTTATGTTTGGCCGAAGATTTTCTTTTCTTATTAATTCAGATTCAATCCAAATAAACGGAACCAAAATTTGTTGTGCCTTTTTGGTGCAGGAACTTCACCTGATTTCATCTAAATTCACTGAACTTCGTCAAACCAAAGCCAAGAACAAAGATGCAGCGGAGAAACACGAGAACTTATTAAGGAAACAATATCTATAAGGTACCTCAGGAATATTTAATTTATTATAATTATATTATAATTTATTAAATATCCGTTATATTTAACATAATAAAGCCACATCTGACCTAAAATTACGAAAGAACTAAATATGGCACGTCTTAGGTGAACAGGTGTTGTACATTTAGAAACCATCATCATCATCATCATCATCATCATCATCGTTATTATTATTATTATTATTATTATTATTATTATCATTTACATACAGAGTTTGGTTGCTATTTCTGAAGTTTTGAGTACTTGTTACTGGATCGTTACTTACCAACGTCTCTGTCTGTTTGTCATGCTCTCTCTCTCTGTCTATCTATCTAACTATCTATCTATCTTTCTGTCTATTTATCTAACTCTGACGGTTAAAAGAAGCGTTACACAACCGCGCGCGCGCGCATATTTATATATACACACATATTTATATACATACACAAGCTTATATACTCATTTATAAGTATGCAGGTATGCATACACAGAAATATATACATGTATAGATGTGCATACACACACCTATAGATACAGACAGCCATATATACATATACACAACCGTACATGTATATATAGGGGTGTGTAAGTGCATAAGTACGCATACAAGTATATATGTACGTGTGTTACTGTATATCCATGTATACATATACTCTACTGTGTGTGTGTGTGTGTGTGTGTGTGTGTGTGTTTGCAGTTGTGTTAGTTGCTACAGGTTCATTTCTTGCAGTTAATCTCCAACATTAAATACTATTTATTTACTATAAAGATATTTATTTACCAAAAAGATATTAAGCTTTACAATAAAACTAGAAAGTTTTAGAAAGTCGTGAATTGTGAATAAAAAGCCAGCGTAGGAGAGAGTGTACGTATGCAATTGTTGCGAAGACTGTAGTCTTGGCTATTAACACCTGGTAACTAAGTCGTCGACTGGCTGCTAGCAAAAGCCAATAGGTTTTAGTAACAACAAGTCGCTCGATTCTGGTTATTAATTGTGCCCCGAGTTCTTTTGTTAATGCGCATTTCCTTGGCAATATGCCGATAGAAAGAGGGCGAAGAATTACAACTAAATGTTTTTCATTGTATTGCAGATTCATTAGCGTGTGCTTTACCCCTCTGATATTTGAACACATTGCTTGCAGTGATGAGAGGAGAGAGAGAAAGAGAGAGAGGGAGAACAAAAGAAATTCTTTGATCTTGTATACACAAGGGTGATCTCAATGAAATGGGACTAGTGACTAGCGAGAGAGAGAGAGGGAGAGAGAGAGAGGGGGGATGAGAGAGAGAGATTTTTTTTTTTTATAAACAGCCCTGAATACTCCAAAGTGAATTATGTCTGAATATTGTATTCAATGTTAATGGGAAAGGTTGCTTCTCGATATGTCAGAAGTTTGTAATGGTGATGTAGTTGAAGTGAACAAGAGCCGAGAACAATATACATGGAAATCTAGACAGGCCATAATATCCAGTATATGTATTTTATATTTACTCACCAACTCCATTGAAACACAAACTATCTAAACAACTCAAAATGCTTGCTTTCAAAGCTGGTTGATTTCCGGACCTGTTTCAGTGACGATTTACAAATTACTCGAATAATGGCGGCCGTATGTGAAAAATGTCTGATCAGCAAATGAGTGGGAGCAGGGTGAGGTGGTGGCCGTGTGTGTGTGTGTGGGGGGGGGACTACAACTATTAATAATAATAATAACAATTATCCACTGCGGATGGGATATCTAACAAATGGATAATAAATTGACTTTTATTATTATCATTATTATTGTTGTTGTTATTGTGCGTTCCAACGCCAGAAAATAGATTCTCTATACCTATTGGATTGCTGGTTTATTAATCCATTGTTATTTCTAGTTAAAACTAAACAAAACAAAATCAATTGCGATTCCAATCAACTAATTTTCCAATCGTTTCTAGCCCAGTTCGATAGACAGATCTGATTGGTTAACGATGATTAGTATTCTCCACATATTTCATTGTCTGTTGGTAGAGAAGAATAAAAGAATTACTAACGCGAAGAACAAATGGATTCACTGACAACCATAAACGGTTTTCTGCTGTTGGTGCTTTCCTCTCCGCCATGGCTTGTCACAAAGCACTCGAGACAGATTAACAGGACACTTATACAATACCGACGACGATATATACATAATATATATATATATATATATATATATATATATATATATATATATATATACATAATATACATACATATATATAGATATATATGTATGTATACACACACACTCTATCTACAACTCCTATCTCTTTTTAGCCGCTTTCTCACTTTCATATCATCCATACGTCTACACGTGTCTGCCCAGTCTTAAGTGCATGCGCGAGAGAGACCATACAAAACGTATTGCACTCATACACATTCGCCAGTGTGTGTGTGTATATATATATGGGAGAATATACAAATAATAACAACAGACGAGGACAGGTGGTGTAAATAACAAAAGTATATTTTAGTATAACGCTCGGGAATACGGAAAGTCTTTGACGTTTCGAGCTACGCTCTTCAACAGAAAGAATACGGAGACAAGGAGAAAAACACGGAGAAAAAAATTGAATAGTGTTCAGTTAACGGTCAATCATAATAAAGCATATATATATATATATATATATATATGCACATACACATACAGACAGACAGACACATGCACACTCCCTCATGCTACTGTTGATATCCTGTGATATCACACACTATTATATTCACTTTATCAGTAATCTCCTATAAGCGACTGAATTATAATTGGTTCTAATCTAGATACAGCGACCCCAATATATGACTAGTACTTCAGTCTATCGAAGCTGGAAATGTGAAACGCAAAGCTGACCTCGGCAGGGTTCTATCTCAGCGCAGAGAAGTCGGATCGATAACCACAAATCAATCTAGACGACACTCTAACGACTCTGGCAAACGCTTGCAGATTAACGATTGATCAGGCAGTATTAATGACTGATGATCCACTATTAATGATTGATAAGGCAGCATCAATCATTCATCACACGATTGAG
The DNA here is from genome assembly GCF_046866305.1 of Octopus bimaculoides. Taxonomy (NCBI): domain Eukaryota; kingdom Metazoa; phylum Mollusca; class Cephalopoda; order Octopoda; family Octopodidae; genus Octopus; species Octopus bimaculoides. Next base: position 917,158 of record NC_142940.1, read on the forward strand.
AAGACCGAGATATTTCTTAAGCCACCTATATTTAGAGATGGCCATCGGATTTCATACAAAAATTATGCAGAAAGAAAAAAAAAAAGAAAAACGAAGAAGGAGGTAATAGTAGGAGGATGCATTTTGATAGATAAGGGTCGAAAAGGAATTGGTTGTTCTCTGCTGAACGAAATCTTCGATAGATTTCGAATAAATTCCATTTAAGATATTGAAATATCAAATTTATTTCCTCAATTTTGTTTCGTTCAAAGACAAAAGTAAAATGTAAGTCCAATATAAGTATGTGTATCAATGTGTGTGTGTGTGTGTGTGTGTGTGTGTGTGTGTGTGTGTGTGTGTGTGTGTGTGCGCGTGTGTGTACGTGTGCATGTATGTGCATATGTGTGTACGTATGTGTGTATGTATGTGCTTGTGTATGTTTGTGTGAGTGTACGTGTGTGTGAGTAATATGTGTGCGTACGTGTGTTTGTGTATGTGTATGTACGTGTGTGCATGTGTGTGTGTTTATGTGTGTGTGTTTATGTGTGTATGTCTTTTCTAAAATGTTGAATTTAGAAAATTACTTATGTTTCCACTTCACTTGTTATATTACACTCACACACACACACACTCACACGCACACGCACATTTACATGAGTGTGTGTGTGTCTATGTGCAAGTTGTATACAATATATAAATTACATGACTTACAAATCCTTATAGCATTCTATGAATAATATGTACATCGTGTATATTTATACACACACAGACATATATATATATGTATGTGTGTGTGTATGCATAATATAATAAAATTGTGTGTGATACAATGTTTAGTTGAATGGTTAGGAGGAAAGATATAATGTAAACGCGCGCGCGTGTGTGTGTGTGTGTGTGTGTAGATAGATGCCAACTAACGTTTGCAGAGTGGAATACAGACATGTGCCTAATCATATTAACATAAAATAAATCTCTTGAATCTGATGGAAACGGTGAGTGAGTGAGTGAGAGAGAGAGAGAGAGAGAGAGAGAGAGAGAGAGAGAGAGAGAGGGCGAATAGGAAGGGAAAAGGGGGAGGGAGAGAGAGATGGGGAGCGTGTTAAGTGTGGTGACGGGTTGAACAACAATTGGATAGATTATGTTACCAAGATTCTTTAGGTGATGGCGGCTGGGGAGAAGGGGGAGATAGGGAGAGGTAGACGGAATGAATGTGTGCAGGGAGGGGGCAGGAGAAGCAAATATAGTTAGTGCTATACATAATCATCATCATCATCATCATCATTATTATCATTATTATTATTATTATTATTATTACTATTTTTATTATTATTATCAGGGATTATTTCTGGGCATTATTAACACCTGAGTTTCAATTATTGACCATATTGGAGAAATCTGTAAACCTGGCTCTAAACACTTATTTGATTTTAAATCTAATCACATACACACACACACACACACATACACACACACACATATATATATATATACACATACGCACATATACACACACATACGATTGAGTGTGTAAACAAAAAAAACGGTGCTCAACACATTTGGTAGGAGTTCCATGTATTATTTAACAACAATTTCTCTCAGTTCCATGCAACATAATATTTGGTAAATTCGTAGAACGAACCCATCTCGTCAGACGAGAGAGAGAGAGAGAGAGAGAGAGAGAGAGAGAGAGGTAGGGAGAGTGGGAAAGAGAGGTGGAGAGAGAGAGAGGGAGAGTGTGTGTGTGAGAGAGAGAGAGAGAGAGAGAGAGAGAGAGAGAGAGAGAGAGAGAGAGAGAGAGAGAGAGACAGTGATGCCTGTAGAGTCAAGTTCGTTCTACGAGTCTTTGAAGCACGGAGACGAATCAAACGGTTATATAACACACATACAGATACACACACATAAAGCATAGTCATCATCATCATCATCATCATCCTCACCATAATTACCACTGCCACCATATCTGTCATCATCATCACTGCTGGCAGAGAACTGGCAGAATCGTCAGAGCGTCGGACCTGGCGGCATTTCTTCTGCTTCTTTACGTGCTGAGTTCAAACTTCACCAGTTTTAACTTGGTTTTCATCATACTGCGGCTAATACGCTACACACACACACACACATTATACATATACATACATATATATTTGTGTATGTGTGCCTGCCTCTTTCGTCTCTCTCTTTCTCTCCCTTTCACATTGTCTGTTTTCATACATAAAAATAACGACATTACATTAACATACTCAAAATATACGCAAACTATACAAACACACACACACACACACAACAACAACAACAACGCTTCCCCTGTATATAAAGACACGACCTCAGCACTTCTAGTAATTCTTATGCTAAGTATTTTAATTTTAAATTCTCTTTATCTCACCCCCACCCTTTTCCCCACCCTGCAGTTAAAACATATCAAATAATTTCTCTTTTAGCGATACAGTGATTAGAACTGTTTTCCACCCAATCGCTGATCGATCTCCAGTTCGTCACAAAACATATTCATGAGGATGGCTTTCACTAACGTTCACCATCAACCGGAAGTTGCATTTGGCGGAGCCTTTTGTCACCATCCCGAAATGTTCCCCACATTCTCTGTGTGTGTGTGTCTTTGCATAGATGGAATAGTTCAATGGAATCAATCCACCTCAGCATGCTCTTAGCACCAGAGGTTCATCACGGATCAGTCACGAAATGTTTTCAGGGTAAACCAAGAGAAACGGGTTCGATTACAGCCAACAGCTAATGTTTCATGTTTTGTCTGTCGACACTTGTCGTGTAAATAGAATTTCAAGTGGTGAGTCATTCGGCTCGTGGGTCCCTTGCCCTGCAATCAGCACTTGCTATAGAATTCCCTTCCATCTCCACTCTCAGAGATGCCAATCATAGATAAAAACCAATAAAGGCTATAGATTTCAGTTTCAGGGAAACTGGTGGTGGCGTTGTGGGGGGGAATCTAATTGGGCGATGGATGTAGGCATCATCGAGTTTTAAAACAGGAACATTATATATATATATATATATATATATATATATATATATATACATACACAGTGTGTGTGTGTGTGTGTGTATTTATCTCCAATGAATCGGGAGATGAAAAATTATGGAATAAAATTTGGAAGAGGAAAATGACAAAAAAAAAAAAAAGAAAAAAAAAAAAAAAAGAAAAAAAAGCGAGGCAAAGATAATGTGAATGTAAAACTGTAGATAAACATATTTTGTAGTCAATAATTACTGGAATGTTCAGTAAGGAAATTTTACCACTTCATTGTAGGAAAGATTGCCGGTTTATTATTAATTCCTCCCAAATCTCTCTGGGGAGAGGAAGGAGAGGAGGAAGAAGAGGATGATATGGCGGCCATGACAGTGGTAGTGACGGTGGGAGGAAGAGGAGGAAAACTCGGAGAAACAAGGTGGGAATGATCGAGGGAAGAGAGAGAGACTATCGAGGTGTACGGGGGGTGGGGGATGGAATAAAAGGAAGGTGGCGATGAGTGAAAGGAACTCCAGTGGGAGAAAACTTCTGGAATCTAGTCTAAAAGCGGCAACAGAATTAAAGAGCAGGAGACTAAAATCAACACCAACTCCCTACCCACGATTTTCTTTGATAAAATCACGACAAAATTCATTCAACTGCTTTTATTCCTTGTGTGTGTGTGTGTGTGTGTGTGTGTGTGTGTGTGTTGCACTGTATTTTTAACGTTATACAAATAACAAAATGGTGAGGCAAAAACTAGAAGAACAGTAAAATAATTTGAATTTAATGGATGGAAACACTTTCCGGAAATGTTTTGTTTGTTTATTCCTGTTGGCTTGAAAACTGAAGATATGCTCCAATTGAATTTTGGTTATAAATCTTTTACGATAATGTTTGTGGCCCTCGGCGGTTGTGCACGACTGACGCGGCATTATTGCTGGCACTGCAGACTTAGTGCACAATATAATTACTGTCAATGCGTATTAAAACAAATATAGCAAAAACCCCCTCCAAAAAACTTCACTTCGAATTTGTTTATCCAACAATTTTTGCTCGCAAAAAGACCAAAAATAAATATTGTCTGTCCATAGTTGTCGACGGTAAAAGACGGAGAGATGAGGTGGGGAGGGGGGAAGAATTGTTATTAGTTATTGGGAGAGTGGTGGTGAGAGTGATGTAATAGAGATGGTGGTATTAGTTATTGAGAGTGATGGTAAGAGGTAAGTGGTGCTGTAGGGGGGGGGCATGGATAATAGCGAGGTGGTAGTGGTGGTGGTGGTGGAAATAATTGCGGGAAGTAATGGTAGAGCTGATAGGTTCGGGATGGTGGTGGTGGTGGTGGTGGTGGTGGTGGTCATGAAACGAGATAGGAATCACATGATTTCTATCACATGACTGACTGTAATAAGGAGTATGAGATGTGGAGGGGGGGGGGGGCGGTCTCCGTCATTTAATTTTTCTGTGGTTCCAGGCTTGGTCAAGTCGTTGAGTTATGGTATGTCGTTACAACTAGTCGCAAGAGAGCAGAATGTGTGATTTCGACATAAATCGGACAATGTGGCTAATCGATTCGAAGATCGGGATAAGAATAAAAGACAAGATGAAAGTGGAGACTTGTAACCAGAGACCAGCCCTGACTATAGTTTCCGTTCCGTATTCCAAGACAAGATGGAAGCATGGAGATTCGCCCTCCTTACTCTGACTTTCTTCGTTTTCCCGACATTGTCAAGTTTGCTGTTTATCATTTCAGGAACGATAAATAAAGTATTGCGAACATTTAAAGGTCTAAATTCATGTCCAAACAGCAGAGTATTCCACAGTCACATCTACCCTTAAAATAATTCTTTGGCAGAATCGGCGAGGTACGGTGTGTGTGTGTGTGTGAGAGAGAGAGAGAGAGAGAGAGAGGGAGAGAGAGAGAGAGAGAGGGAGAGAGAGAGAGGGAGAGAGAGAGGGAGAGAGAGAGAGAGAGAGAGAAGCCTGTACCTGTTGAATTCCAGATAAATCCATCTAATGGGATTCTCTACAGTTTCCGTCCAATCACTTTCCTTCACAAGGTAATGGCTGACCCAAGGATTATAGAAAATAGAAAAGGATATTTACTCAAACTGTGCCATGCAGTGGAATCGAAACCGGGACCTTATTAGGTGCAGTATGACCATTCAGCCATTCTGCACCAGCCGTTTCCTGATTAGAATGTGTGTGTGCGTGTATGCGTGTGTCTGCCTATTGTTCTACTGTGACTGGGAAGGGCATGAATGTTGCAACCTCCGAGTTTTCCAGTTCCTTAACCCAAACCTTTTTATCTTCTTAGACTTAGTTAACAAACTTTTGTTATAATCTTACTTTCTCTCAGTAACATCATCATCATCATCATCATCAGCAGCAGCAGCAGCAGTAGTACAGTAATTATACTTTTTTAATTATGTTTGTATTTTTGATGACAGTCAATCTGTGTCCCCTGTCCCAAATGCTTCCCGCCCTCCCCATCACCTAGACGAATTGATTTCTTTTTTTAATCTTTTTTTATATTCTTCTTCTTCTTCTTCACACCCCTGTCCTTATTATTTCAACAATTCTCATATTCCGTGTCGTCTGCCTGTCACACCATTCTCGCTCGGGTCACTTTTTCTTGGATTTACCGCCATTTCATCTGTGATTACACTTTTAGCATTTCCTAACTCATCAAGCTGACACGATAATGCCAGTCACCACCACCACCACCACCGCCTCCATTGACACCACCACTACTACTACTACTACTACTACTACTACTACTACTACTACTACTACTACTACTTTCTTACGCCGTTCAGGGATCGATTTTCTCATTGACGCCTCACAAATATCTATCATTTCAGTTTAATTTCAAACATTTCCCACATAATTATGATATTTCTACAGTTCTTTCAATTGACAACAACTAATGCTCCTTTTACCCCCATCCCCTCAATATGCTGTCAGGTTGGTCATTTACAATTTCCTGTGCTCTATGGTTACAGCCTCGTTTCCGACAGTTTCGAAACTCTTTGTATTCGTTCAAGTTTTCTCGATAGTCTTTTCAGATTTGTTTCTTTCGGTCAGGATGCGATAACAATCTCTGACTACTATTGCAAGTTTTTATAACAAAGACATCAAATTCTCTCTAATTATATCCATCCTCGCCAATTTGTTTTCTCTGTTGCCATCTTTAAAGCTCTTATTTTCATTCTGAAATATTTTTACTTCAACAAGATTGCTTGTCAGAAGGTTGCCATTGGCTAGCCTCGTCGTCTGATCCTTTGTTAGCTTCCTGTCTGCTGACAGCTTTCAATTGGCAGTTCACTAAACACACATCGTTAAGTGAGTCTTGCCGATACTCACTGTCAAAAGGTAATTTCCTTCGGGGAATCACGTCTTCAAATGTATTTCTTGATAAAAAGAGATGGCATCCATTGTCATAGTCATTTCAAACAATTTCAGTCCTGGAAAAATCCATTCTCTTTATTCAAACGTTATTCAAACGGACAGGATACTCTGGTTGATGTTATTCCGAAACAGATGTAGTTTTATTGTAGAACGAATGTAATAATACAAGCAACTATCACTTTGGGCTTTTCTTCTTCTGAAGGAGAAACTTATTTCAAAGAGACAGAGGAGTAAAGAACGATAGAAAAATAGCAAAAAAGAAAAACCATTGAAATTAAATTTACATGAAGCCAACACCGTCAACCAATCAGGGAGCTTGTTTACCTGTCTACCTAGAAATAAACTAACCAATCAATTACAAGTACATAAGAATCTGCTGTTGTCTGTCTGTCCATTATCTGGATCCATCTGTATTAGCACACAGTCGTTAGATATATATAATACAATACGAAACATTTTGGCGACCAATCTCTGAAATTGCTTCCTTATGAAGTCCTTTTTTACACACACACACACACACACACACACACACACACACACACACACACACACACACACACACACACACACACACACACACACAGGTGCGTGTGTCAAAATATTCAGGGCTTGAAGTTTATGTCCCAAGACAGATTAGAAAGGGAATTTAATCTGCATCAAAAGCTCTAATAACAGATTTAAAAAAATTTTTCTAATTAGACAAAATTAAAAATTTAATCAAGGACGAAACCCCGGCCATAGACCCAATGCTCTGTCCCGAACTGATTTGAGAAAAACCACATGAAGAAGCTCACTTACACGGTCAACTTATTATTGAAACTTTAGGTACCCACCTTAGAATCGAACCCTTAACACCTTAGCTTTCATATTTCTCTTTGAAAAGGCCTGAAATTTGATGTTTAAGAGAAACCCCCGAAGAGATGAATTAATACGACTCAAACGGGGAAACTGATTCTTAACAAACTAATTCCCGGGATTTAGAAGATATCACCTTTACAATTACTGCAACAAAATACGCAACAAGGGATTTGCAGATTTGTACAGATTCCTTATATTAATACCAAATGGTATTAAAGAGGATTGGTTTTCCTTATGTCTCCATAACAATTTGCTAATGTAATACAACCACTAAATATTCAGTAACACTTGTACACGTTTTGCTTCAACGTCCTTTAAACTTCGCTGCAGTAATCACACTCACACCTTCAGAAACTCGAACAGAAAAAAATTGAAACGTGATCAACTAAATAAATTTTTATGAAAGGATTTTTTTTCTCAAACACGGCATCAAAATCTTATCTCAGCTACAAACCCAAACTTTTCTCCCTAAATAAATGGAATATAAATTACTAATTTTTCATTTTCTAGGGCAGACTTCACTTTAAACCTTACCCAACTCATAAATCTTTCCCTTGTAGTTTTATCAACTGTAACATTTAAATGATCTTCGCACGTTTATCCGTCTGCGATAATCTAATTTTTACTCCATTTTTATATTTCTATTTTTATTGTTCTTTACAGTTGTTGCATCTTTAGGTAAGAAGGTCTTGGATGGTATATCAGACCCTTCCACCCTGGATTACAACTCAGCCATTAGTTCTGCCCTGCTTTCTCCAATAGTTGACCCCATTTATCTCATTTATCCCTTGCAATACACCCCGACCCGTTTCATATTTCTGTTAATTTACTAATTACATACAAACATATATTTTCTCCCTCTCCCCCCCTCTCTCCCTTTCAAACAGTAAAATTCTATCAAATATATTGTTGTGTTTGTGTGTGAGTCTAACCGATCATGCATACATCTTTGTGTATGTTTATGAGTGTATCGTGTGTATATATGTATATTCATTGTGAGTATGTGTGTGTATTTTTACGTGTGCATACATAGGTGTGCGTTTGTGTGCATGAGTGAATATTTATGTGTGTGTGTGTGTGTATATTGTGTATAAGTGTGTGTATACGACTGTTTATGTGCTAGTGTTTGAGAGTGTGTATGTATTTATATTTAGACACATACATGTATGGTCACGTATGTGTGTATACGTTTGTGTCTGTTTCTCTTTCTCTGAGGTCGTGCGCGCGTGTGTGTGTGTGTGTGTGTGTATTCATTACCACAATGCAAACATTTATTTTCACTTTGATAAGTAGTCAAATAAGAATCTTGTCCATGTTTCCTAAATAGCTTTTTTTTCCTGAAAGTTCTGGAGATGAATAAGAGAAATGAGGCAAAAATAATTAATTGCATCTTTAACCATTTGAATTGTTTAAAAAACTTCAAATTGACACTTGAATAGAAAATATTTCCACTTCATATACCCTCTATCCCATTGTGTGAATTTTATGCCCCGCTTCCTTGTACTAGGAAATTTCGAGAATAAACCAGTGATAACCAAAGGTTTCCAATCAAACAGAACCCTGCTATTTCTATGATTCAAACCTTAGCCTTTGATTCTGTCAAATATAGTTTACTATTTTAATGGAAAAAATTTAAATCAGATGCAAAATATTTTTTTTGTGTTTATTATTTATATATAAATATATATAATTTTTTTTTTCATTCTAAATGAGATTGGATCATAATTTCATGCTGATATGATTTTTCTAAGAAATTTCTTGACTGGAATTTATTTTCTAAAGGAGTAAACAATTTAATAGCTGAATTTTTTTTTTTTTAAAAAGGCCAAGAAAAAGAAAAAAGCGAACTAACGTACAATTAAAGTAAACTGCTTTTTATCAGAATTAAAATGTGAAATCATCCAATATTGAGCGACAGTTTCACTGCTGTTTAGGTTGATTTATTCCTAAATAATGTTTGATTTCTGCTGGAAATACAATAATTATTTTCAAAGATAAATCAGTATTCATTTTCACAAATTTATTTATAATATGCTCTTTTAATGGCTTATCTATAATTGAAAACTTTCTAATTATCAACTATTATTCATTAGATCGACTGAAAGTCTTTTTTTTATTTTTAGGAAAATAAAATTTCTTTGTTATATGCATCTTAATTTTTTTTTTTTTCTAAAACTATCAAATACTTAGTGAACTTTTGGCCTGACTCGTTAAATAATATTGGCCACATAAACTAGTTTGTTCTTGGCCACCGAACTTGTACAAGTCCTTAGAAATACTAAATATTGCCCCAAAAGCCATTGGAACAATTAAAGTGAATTTTATTGGATTTTTAAAATGAGGGCAATGAAGGGCGGTGAATTGGCAAAAATCATCGGAGCGTCGAACAAAACGTCTTGTAGTATTTAATTATGACTGTTTATGTTCTGAGTACAAATCCTGTCAAAGTCAGCTTTGCCTTTCATCCTGAACCAAGTGTCTCCTATCAATATCTCGTGTCTGTGAGATCAGTATCAAAACAGATCAGTGAAGAACGATGGATTGACAGAATTGTTTGAGCCTCCCATCAAATACGACGTTTGTTCCTGTCCTTTACGTCCTGGATTCGAATCCTACCAAAGTCAACTTTCCCTTTTACCCTTTCGGAATTGATAAAAGGAAGTAGCAGTTAAATACTGGAGCCCATATAATCACTTTTACCTCCACCATCACCGAACTATGGGATCTTCTGCCGATGTCATTGGCTTTTAAAACAATGTCAGAAACAGTTACACACCTCACTAAATACTTGTTCATCCACCATTTTTCAATTCCTTGCATTGAATACATTATTATGACTAAACCCACCATCACCACTTACGCTCCCGCTCTCACCATGGCCACCACTAAACCCAACCCACAACTGAAAACTACCGCTCCAACGACAACCAACACCACCTCGTTCAATATGTTATTACTGTCACCAAGATTATATTCTTGAAGTATCAAAGTAGTAGCAGTAGTGTTAGCAGTAGTAGTAGTAGTAGTAGTAGTAGTAGTTCAGTGTAATTTGCCTGCTGTCTTATTGTTTCTGAAGCCTAACCTGATGTAAATACATTATTCTGTGGTGGTGGTCATAGCAGTGGAACTAATTACAATTCAGATTTAGGTTGCTTGGTCAGAATGAACATTCCATGCAGACTCTCATGGTGTGTGCGCTGACGCACACACGCGAACACAGCACGCACGCATTTATATACAGATCGGTGAACGCTTGTCTTTACGAATGGTTGTTGGTGGTGGGGCGGACAGCGCTAAATGGATCAAGCAGTGTAAGTATGTTTTACTACAAGCTGAATTACTTTAAATGTCAAGTCTGCGTTTCGACTTCCCAATAGATTGATGAAGCAGCGTGACAATACAAAAGCAACAATGTTAACAGCAGATCGAGATATGACTGGATGAGAATATCACGAGTTTCTGTGAATGGTACTGAATGGATGCGTGGTACGTTTCCCAACGGATTTATTTTTCGCCAGCCAATCACGTGTCGATCAGATGTTAACCAATCAAACTTCTGTGTTTTTGAATAGTTTGCTTCCAAATTGCCACGTTCCTAAGTTTTTTCAATCGTTTGAACAACTGGAAATGTGAAACTCAAGAACCTTCCACTTCTAAAGTTTTATATATGTGTGTGTGTATACATAATACACACACACACACACACACACACACACACACGAACGTATACACATACCTAGTTGATGACTGCAAAACTCGATCTGCTGTTAACATCACCTGATCGAAAGACCCACACATACGAAAACTGTGTGTGTCTGCGTGTATATATATATATATATATATATATATATACACACATCTGTTAATGAAAGATGAGGGCTGCTGGATATTATAGTATTATAGAAAAAGATATATCTAAGTTATGACATCATAGAAAGGTAGTAACATCTCATTTTGTAGGAAATCAGAGAAAGCAGCATATCAAGTCGTTTTAAGAATTTTGCATGTATTTCCTTAAAATATGCTTCAAGCTGTATATAAATATGCATGTATGATATATGTAAGCATGTATGTGCGTGTGTGTGTGTGTGTGTGTGTGTGTGTATATATATATGTGTGTGTGTGTGTGTATGTACATATATATATATATATGTGTATATATATATATATATATATATATATATATATATACACACACACACACACACACACAGAGTATAATTTAATCTGTATATAAATAACCATGTATACTCAACAGCAATATGTATACACACAAAAAAAAAATGCTTAATTTCTTTGAAATATCTGCAGTTTTATTGAAGAATTATTTTATAAATGTAGGATATTAAATTTCAGTAATGTTTAGATAAATTTATCCCAAAGATTTTCTTTTACTACAGAAGAAATTTTCAAATTAAATTGAGAGACATAGGGAAAAATCCAAGTTGAAAACCTTTTGCCAACTACATGCATATTTAGTTTGCCATCACATTAATAATATTCATTTGGCAATGTGAATTCTTCATATAGATTTCTTTCATAAAAATTTTCCACATGACTTCATATTTATTTACTGTGAAAGTGTAAACTTCTATAGTTTAACAACATCTCGTTTTACTTTTCAATAAAAATAAACTGGAATGTCTTTTTAAAACGTTAAGTTTTTATTTGAGATTCACTTTTGAAAACGAAAACATTTCATACGATTTATGAAGTCAAAATATCGTATAAGTGTGTCTTTCTATAAAATATACTTTAATTTGTATATAAATATGCATGCATACACAATGAAATATCGCTAGCTTTATTGAACAATTATTTTATAAATATTTGATCATTCCAAAGTTGACTGAAGTTCATTTTAAATTTTTACTTCTCAATATTTTCCTACTTGGCTGTTATTAATATTTAATATTTACAAATATCCTTTATTTTATTAAAATTTAATATATAATCACTCGATGTTTGGCTGCATGTACATCAGAACTGAACAATGTGCCACTTGCTACGATTGAATAGTCAAACATTGACGGATTTCTACGACACTGATCAATCAAAGTTTGTGAATTCTGTCGATATATCGAATTACTAGTGTTGTTGTTGTTGTTGTTAGTGGCGGGGGTGGGGTGGTGTTTGTTGTGTGGAGAAGAGCAATAAATTGGATGTAGTTTTTACAATTGCTAGATTAGATGTTATTGGAGAGAACTACAGGGAAAACAAACAGGACAATGTATGTGCATGTGTATGTGTATGTATGTACATGGCTGTGCATGTGTGGATGCATGTATGTGTGTGTGTATGTTTGTACATGTATGTGTGTGTGTGTGTGTGTGTGTGTGTGTGTGTGTGTGTGTGTGTGTGTGTGTGTGTGTGTGTGTGTGTGTGTGTGTGTGTGTGTGTGTGTGTGATGGAGCCACATTAGAATGTTTGGTGACATTGTTTTGTGTTTAAAATTTAAAATTTCGTTTTAATCATTGTTGTTGTTGTTGAAATTATTGATTGCGCCTGCTGCCAAGAATTTGGACCGAGTTTAACACTGGCGTAGTTCTTTATAATGGAATTATTCATGCAAAATTATTCCAACTAACATGGAAATTTATTTAGGAGATGATGACAGAGCTTTTGACACATAAAGCATAGGTTGTCAACGTTAACGTAAATAGTAACAACTCGCAGTTGGAAGAGAAGTAATTATGTTGCCAATACCTCTAGTTAGAATATTTAGTATTAATAGCTGGAGTGGTTATTGCTTCTGTGAGTTTTAGAGAAAGAGAGAGAAAAAAAATTACTACTG
>NC_142940.1:935179-955179 GCF_046866305.1 Octopus bimaculoides
GGGTCTTCTGATAATACTCTTTTGGTTTGAGAATGTTCATTCATATAAAAATGTGGCAAAAAATTTTTAATGAGTTTGTTCACAAGTTTTGTAATTAATGTTTGAAATAATAATTAAATGACAGCAATTTTAGCCATTGTTGTTGGATGTAATGTAATTATAGCAGACAGATGTAGAGAAATGTCTTCACAGGGTGAAAGTTTGTATTGTCTATTGTTGGATAAATCCTGTTTCCAGGCAATGACAAAGTGGAAGTGAGCTGACAGAACCATTAGCACACCAGGAGTATTTGTTTTGGCTTCTTTTGTTCTGAGTTCAAATCCAATAAGATCAATGTTGTTTTTTAACCTTCCAAAGTTAATAAAATAAGATACCAGTCAAGTATTGGGGTTGACAGTATTGACTAACCCCAGCCGTTAGAATTGCTGGCCTTGCATCAAAATTAAAAAACTATTATCAATGTCGTTAAACAGGATGTGTAAATTAGGACTTGCAAAAAGTAACTGGATTTTATTTTAAAAATTCATATTATTAGAAAGACAATTTCCAACCCTGGTCTCATGGAACCCCTACATCTCATGGACGGTTGTAAAAATCTCATGCACAGTATTTGGTGTGTTATGGATGGAAAAAGGGTGAAAATGAGTGAGAAGAAGAAAACAATAGAAGTGTTTACTGTTCAGAGAAAATTTTCGAAAGGAAATAGTTTTACAGCAGAGACAGGCAGTTGGTGCCACCAAATATAGGGTAGGACTTTAAAAGTGAGAAAGGTTATCGTTTTCTCAGCCTGCAGATATCTATATAATGGTATTCTTTGAGGATTAGGCTGCAGGAACTTACAAAGGCCTGCAAGCTACAACAGATATTTGTTTTCTACATTTAGATAAACCTATTCTTTGTTTTAACGATTCCATGTGCTTTATAAACTGTATGCCCTCTGGTAAACAGTTTCAAGAACCAGAAATAAATAAATAAAGCTACAACAACAATAAACATAAACAAAAAGACAAAAACAAAGCCTATCTCTCAGAGATTGAACAAGTTCCATGGACAGCCAGTTCTTCTTATTTTTCTTATTTTACAAGCAAGAAGGATTTAATGGAAGAAAGATGTTTAAAAGCCAGAGTGAAAGATATCAACATTTATCTCCAACTGGTGAATTAAAAACGTTGTTAGTGTAATATGGGGTGGGATGGGGGGTGTTGTGTTGATGCAATAAGGGTGGGGGGAGAGATGTTGGAATAACAGAAAGGGGGTGGCTGTCATGGTTTGCTGTTGTTGTTGTTGGTGGTGGTGGTTGTGGTGATGGTGGTGGTGAGGTGTTCAATGTCAAATGGCACCTTAATGACAATCTAACATAAGACAAACAACATCTTTTAAAACTAATGTATTTGTAAACTGGCATTATGGAAAGCAAAGACTATGGAGATACATACGTGTAAGCATATGTGTCTTTATATATATATATATATATATATACATATATAAAATTTATATACATGTATGTATGTATGTGTGTAAGTATGTGTTATGTATTTGTTGAAAGATCCACCTTTGAACATCAAAGTAAACTCTTATTTAAAGCCAACCTATTGAAAATATGACAATTTTAGTTTTTAAATTAATCTCAGAAACCAAATGGAATATATCTTGTCTTCCTATATTAAATATTGCCTCAGTTTTTTGTTTAATAAAAAAATATATGTAAATATATATAAACAAAAGAATGATTTAAAGTGGAGCAAAGATTAAAGCACTAATGGAAGAATTAAAGTAAAATGCTAAGAAATGATTAGCAATTAAGTTTGTTAAACAATTCTTGAAGCAGAACTGTGTTGTGAAAATATTAGAGTTTAAAAATCACAAGAAATTTATTTAAAGAATTCATTATTCTTAGATAATATTAAAAAAAAAATCTCTGTTTTTAATTTTAATAAAATTTCTAAAAAAAAAAATATTCTTCCTTTGTTCTTTCTTGCCACTATTAGCATTTCTTTAATTTGAAATTCCTCTCTCTTTCTCTCTCTCTCTCTGTTTCTCTCTCCCTCATTCTCTGTCTTCTTCTCCCCTTCATTCCTTCTCTCTTTTTCTCTCCTTGCAGCCTTACCATCACTTGTCGTAATATCATGCTTGAGTGATTCTGTAGCAATATGAAGTCAGTGATGAGGAAACGGAGAGGGGTGGGGTGGAGAGAGAGAAAGGGGGAGAGAGAGAGAAAGAGGGAGAGAGAGAAGAAGAAGATTGAAAGAAAGCAGAAGGGGGCAAAAGGAGAGGAGAGAGAGAAAAAAATGAAAGTGATACAGAGAGAGAGAGAGAGAGAGAGAGAGAGAGAAAAGCAATACAGAACAAGAAACAAGATAGATAGATACAAAGAGAGAGAGAGAGAGAGAGAAGATAAGAAAGAGGTTGAGAGAAAGGGAAGGAAAAGAAGATAAACTGAAAGAAAGTGAGAGGAGAAAAAGAAGACAGAAGTTGGATATATATATATATATATGTATGTATCAGGAGAGGAAGATAGAAAGAAAGGGGGGGAGAGAGAGAGAGAGAGAGAGAGAGAAGAGATTAGAAAACAGAGAGAAAAACTATATTTATTGCCTCATTTTTTCAACCAATGTTTATTTTCTTTTTTCCTGGCTTTCCTTTGTGATTTCATCTTCTTTCGAGGACCTTTTTTCTAATTATTATTATTATTGTTATTATCATTATTATTATCATTATTATTTTCTATATCTAATTAACTTCAGTAATTGTGAAGCATCACCGGCAGATCACAGCCAAGTATTTCTTTGACTTTTCTACATATTTGGTTACACCACCTCTCACCACCACCACCACCACCACAATAGACACCATCAACAACAACAACAACATTAAAAAAATATTATTTAAAGAAAGGAAGAGGTAAAAGTAAAATAAGGGGAGGGGGAGATGAAAATGCTTGCAGTACGTTACTTTTTGCATGCTTAATTCATTAATGTTAATGTAGAAGGGGGAGGCGGTGGCAGCAGTTGTGGTGGCTGCAGTGGTGGTGGTGGTGGTGGTGGCCCCATGTTTACCTAAAATAGGGACAGACTTGTATAAAAAAAACAAAAAAAAAAAGCCCAACAAAACCAGCAAAAAGAGTGCAAGAAGGAAGTAAACTTTACATTTTGCAGAACATCAATGAATTCCATGATAAAAAGAAGCGGAAAAGATTAGCACCATTTTAATAAATAGAGGAAAATAAGAAATAGAAATAAAAAAGTTTAAAAAAAAATAAAAACAATAAATTTTTTTTTTTTTAAATAAGAAAAATTAAAAAGAAAGGCAGAAGAAAATATTTAAATAAAAACAAAGTAAATCTTGCTCTCTTAACACTCACAGATATATTTGTGTGTGTATGTGTGTGTGTGTATATATATATAAACACACACACACACATATATATATACAGACACATATACACATCCATACATGTACATACATTTACATATATATATATATATATATACACACACACAAATGTATGTCTGTATATATCCTCATTTCTTGCAGTCAACCAAGGAAGGAGACAGTAAAAGAAGCAGAAAAGAAACACACACACACACACACACACACACACACACACACACACACACGCACGCACAAAATAAAAACAAAGCGAAGGCTGTGCGAGGGGGAAGGAGGGGATGCAACCAAAAGTAAATTTAATTTTTTTAATTTAAAAAAGTAAATAAATCTCTTCCAGAGAAATAGAATTTCGTTATCCAGTTTAAACTGACAAATAAAAGTGAATTTTTAATTAGAAAAATTTTGATTTTTGAGCATCAAGCCTCCTGCCCCCGCCCTTCCACCCTCCACACGATTTCCTCCTCCTCCTCCTCTTCTACCTCCTCCTTCTCCTCCTCCTCCTCCTCTTCTACCTCCTCCTTCTCCTCCTCCTCCCTCTTATGTAATTTATTCAACTTCACTAAATGAGACTTTAGTCATTTATCTCAGACTCTGAGTTTGAGTTTGATGATGGTGAGGGTGGGGAGGACAGAGTGCGGTCAGAGGGCAGAGGTCATGGAATCAGGGTCAGAGTTTGCTAAGGAGAACATGGAGTCAATGATGGAGACGGGGTTTTGTTTTGGGTTAGAGTTTTTTTTTTTTTTTTTTCTCTTCTTCAATGTTATTCTTGTACCTACCTACTTAGATACCTATTTGGTGATGAGCTCCCCACATGTGCCAGAGACAGTAAATATTCTTTGTATGTTTTTTCATAGCTGCCATCTCTGAAGAGCATGTGGTGTTACTTAACCTCA
Organism: Octopus bimaculoides; assembly: GCF_046866305.1. Taxonomy (NCBI): domain Eukaryota; kingdom Metazoa; phylum Mollusca; class Cephalopoda; order Octopoda; family Octopodidae; genus Octopus; species Octopus bimaculoides. The sequence goes on from NC_142940.1 coordinate 939,463, forward strand.
CTTTTATCTAATGTCCAGTTACCTAATACCAAGTGTGAAACTGATTAGTAAGGTTGGTTGAAATGGATCTATAATATTGTACATATTGGTCAATATATATACGTGTGTGTGTGTGTGTGTGTGTGTGTGTGTGTGTGTGTGTGTGTGTGTGTGTGTGTGTGTGTGTGTGTGTGTGTGTGTGTGTGTGTGTGTGTGTGTGTGTGTGTGTGTGTGTGTGTGTGTGTGTGTGTGTGTGTGTGTGTGTGTGTGTGTGTGTGTGTGTGTGTGTGTGTGTGTGTGTGTGTGTGTGTGTGTGTGTGTGTGTGTGTGTGTGTGTGTGTGTGTGTGTGTGTGTGTGTGTGTGTGTGTGTGTGTGTGTGTGTGTGTGTGTGTGTGTGTGTGTGTGTGTGTGTGTGTGTGTGTGTGTGTGTGTGTGTGTGTGTGTGTGTGTGTGTGTGTGTGTGTGTGTGTGTGTGTGTGTGTTCCTCTCTCAAACAGTGAGGAAATGCAGAATACCATTTGCTGAGCACTGCTTTAGGGATGGTTATTTATCTTTTGGAGGCCTCAGCCACCAGGTGAAAAAGGTCACAAACTCTTTTATCAAGATGTAATCACTTGAGATTCAGAATGTGATGTATGAGATCTTAGTGTGATAATGTAGACACTCAAGAGATTGGAGAGGAGTTGTGAAGATTATCTCAAACCGGGGTCACCTCAGAGAAGGACTGCAGTAGTTCCTAACCTTTTTTCAGCTTGCAGAGCACTTTAGAGCAAATATAAATATTTTGACATAATTTGTGCATAAAAAAATATATTAAAAATTACCATCTTAATCATCATATAAGTAATAAGGGATTTAATAAATTTTTTGACATTAAGATGGCCCTTAATACAAAGCCACTCATTTCAAAATGCTCATATCTAAATTAGAATCTTGCATTTTAATTTTATATAAAAACCATTTTATGTTTTCTGCTCCAGCATAATAAAGAAAAAGTTTGTTATTTAACAAAATCCCCCTAATTATCAATTATTTTCAAAATTAATTGAAACATATAGGCAGCATGTTTCATTAGATATAAAGTCATGGAAAGGTTTTAACCCTACACAAAAATTAATTAAGTAATTACATCGTTAGTCAATAAATGATGCAGAATTATCAGGACTGTTATTTTAAAAATGCCAGTTTGTAATTTTCTCATTTAAAAAAAATTTAATAATTTTGGCAGCGTTTGTAGCTACACTTCATAGTATTCTAGTTGTTCTGTGGCACACTATTGCTATGTGGCACACCATGGTCTGTGGCATACCATAGTTTGTAACAGTTTTTGGGAGCCATTGTACAAAAAGCTGGGTAATAAAAATTAGTTCTTCAGAATATTTCGCTTTAAAACAAGACCTTGCTACTCCAAAGTGAGATTGACATGAAAAATATTTATTTAATAAAAAATTTGACATGAAAACACCATAATATTATTTGCAATATCGACAATTTAAATTTGGTTAACTATAAGTTTTCATAAACCAAGCAATGCAGTAAAAAATACCTATCATTTGGTTGTAATGCCAACCATTTTATTGAGGGGTTAGGGACTGAAATGGCCCTCAATGCTAAGTTTCTGAGAACGTAATATTTGAGTGAGTGAAAATTTGTCAAACCACTGGGATTCTTCACTACTTTGTTCTCTGTCTTAGAAATATTCCTCTACGAAATCAAATGTAAATAAATCTATTTTTCAAATAATTATAGGTTTGTTGAAAGTAAACTTCAATTCTGAGGAGTTACAAAAAGAAAAGAAAAAAAAAGAGAAAAACTCTTTTTAGGGGGAAAACAGTTCAAGTTTTGTTGAAATGACATTTGCTCACTTTGAACTCTCTGTTCTCATTTTGATGATTCATAGACTCACGAAATTGAAAAGTTGGTACATGTTAATAATGCAATGGAACGATGAATGTAGTTTATTAGGTTAAATAGGAGAGGTAATTAGTTGAAGTGAAGGATATTATAGTTAATTTTACAATTAGTGCACAGCTACTGATCCTGTAAACATTGATTGTTAGCTATTGATCCTGTGAAGACTGATTGTTAGCTATTGAACCTGTAAATATATCTGGATTTCCTTGGAAACCAAAATGAAACCTCAATATTTGCTGCATTTTGTGTCTACAACAACAACAAAAATCCTGGAAAGAAAAGATGGATACAAACTGGGAAGCTAAAAAAAATGGTTTGGATGAAGGAATTTTTTTGATGCAAGACAGCTTTAGGAATGAATTAACATCAATTATTCAAGACTGCAAAATAGACTAACCTTTTTCAAAGTTGATTTGCCGTTCATGGTGTCTGGCATTCTCTGCAGCCACTTTCAGGAGTCCTTGAATATTGAGTAAAAGGGTTTCTATTGAGGATATACTCGGAGTATCTCCATTGAGGAGTTGTGAGGCAAAACTTTGACTCGATGTTGGGATTTTATCTGTCATATCACCATTTGGTAAAGAATCATTGGTATCAGCACTGTCCTCTACAACAAATGAAACAGAAAATTTTTTGAAGATTTCCACTCAACTAATATTTCAAACACAATGGACATTTGGAATATTAATTGGTTTGGTAGGAATTTTTTTTGTTTAATAAGCAAGTTTTATTGCAGTCAATCATTATGTGTATTTATTAAGAGATATGCTTCAATAGACACCAATTATCAGACTCATAACCACTTCTTTCATTGAAAAACTGGTTTTTGCAGAGGCATAGAAAGAGAGGTTTGGCAATTTATCAACAAACAACATTGAGTTGGAGGAAATATCATTATTTCTGCCATTGCAATTTTGATGAGAGAATTTGAGAAATAAATACAAAAGAATTGAAGCTGGTATATTAAACAGAATGTTAGAATTCTACAAAAAGGATTCACAGTTCATAGGGTACCATTGCCAATGTACTGTGTCTATGGCAGTGAGCTGTGCACATCACAATGAAACATATGTTGCTATATACACCCATACACGCACACGCACACACACACACACACACACACACACACATCCACTGACACAATGGACTTCTTTCAGTTTCCACCAGCCACTTCTTGAATTAGGCAAGCTTTGTTTCAGCTACCTTCTCTGAGTCCTTCCTAATAAATGAATGAGCAGTTCTATCCCTGGAAAGGGCTGCTCAGTCACTGGAGCTGCTGCTGAATCACTCTACCACCATAGTTTGAACAAAGGGGACCAATGTTCCCAGCTGCCTACATACAAGTTTGCAATGATATATTTCCAGTTGGTCAAGCTTGTATATTCCACTAACACCGTTGCAGGACTTTGTCTAATCACTGCTTTTTCCCAGAGTTCCCTGTGCATTAAATTGATTATCCATGTGTACATACATACATACATACATATACATATATATATATATACATGTTTGTAAGTATGTATATATAAATACATACACACAAACACACACACACACACACACACACATATATGTATGTATGTCCTCTTATTTGTTTTAGTCATTAGCATTGTGACCATACTGGGGCAGTCTTGAAGAGTTTAGTCAGACAAATTGACCCTGCCAAAGTTGGGTACTTATTTCATTAATCTCTTTTACCAAACCACTAAGTTACATCAAGTAGTGGGGACAATCACAATGATATGCACACACACACACCCACACACACACAGTTATACATGTGTATATATTACATGCTTCCTCATAGTTTCCATCTACCAAATTCACTCACAAGGCATTGATCCACTCATATCAGAAAACATTTGCCCAATGTGATGTGCAGTGAGATTGAACTTAGAACCATGGGCTTCTGAAGTATCCTTCTTAACCATTCAGCCACGCCTGTGCCAATACATATCTATTCATACAGACTTGTATGCATGCATATATGTGTCTATAAACACCCATATACTATATTAATATTATATACATATGAATTTACATTAATATGTTTGCTTTGTGAGACAAAAAAAGTTAATTAATTTCATGTTTCTAATCAATTATAAATGTTAATAATAATTACTCTGTGTGTCTGTGTATGTATCTGTATGTATGTATGTATGTGTGTGTATATATTACTCCAGAGATGTCTAATTGCTCTTAATTTCTGGCATTCCTATCTCCCAAATAGCTTTTCATGAATTCGTAAAGCATTCTTTACAAGTCTATCAATAAGGTTTTTGCAGATAACCTCTTATCGTATTGTCTCTCTTTCTTATTGAACTTCATTCATATTGTTTGCTGCTAAAATTATAGAATGGTTTCCTTTTGTTTCAGTGTATTCATTGATTTTTGCCTTTCAGAATAGAAAAATATTCGATAAACTACGTTTAATATTATGTTATGTATGTTTTATATATCATATGTATACACACATCTATACAAACATACATATATATATATATATATATATATATATATATATATATATATACATACATATATATTTCATAATGTATGTAGGTACATATGTATGTATGCATACATACATACATACAGACATACATATATATATATATATATATATGTATTTAGGTATGTATATATATGTGTGTATATATATATATATATATATATGTATTTAGGTATGTATATATATGTGTGTATATATATATATATATATATACATGTATTTAGGTATGTATATATATGTGTGTTGTGTGTATATGTTGTGTTGTTTATTATTATATGTAACTTGAAGAAGATTGATTAAAATTGCATGTTTACTGAATAAATTTTTAACTATGAAAGATAAATTAATGATAAAGAAGTCATAACAAAAACAGAAATAAACAAATAAAAAAAATAAGCAACAAATATAAAAAAAAGTGAATTAAAAGATGGAAAGTTAAAAACAATGGAACAAAACAACAGCAGTAAACAGCAAACATAAAAATATATATATATATCAAAGATATATATTACAAATTTTTTTGTTTTTTAAAAATTTACTTTTTTTCTATTTTTTTGTCTATTTGTATTTTTATTACGTTTTTATGTTTTTATTTTGTTTTATTTTTACATTCAAAGTATTTGATGTGAGATAAAATGGCACCAGCGACTTGTGTAACATTTGATAGTTTTTTATTGAATTTATTGAAGGAAGAATGAAAGCCAAAGAAAAGCTTGGCCAAATGAAAAGGTTTGATATTTTTATCAAAGTGCAGATGCTATTTAAAATTTGAACTTTACTCCAATACAGTCTGCTGTAATTTTTGTTTAAATGGCATCTTTTTCACTGATTGTTAGGCAATAAAAATTGTAATTGGGACTGCTTTAGAGTTAATTGGTATTTCTATGTTTAATGAGTCAACTTTCAGTGTTGATTAGTTAAAATTTTTATCTCAGTGTTTGTCCATTATGAAAAAAAATAAATAATAAATAAATAAAACAAGAAATGAAATGTTCACTGACATTAATTTTAAAATGGCAAACAAAACAAACAAAAATAATAATAATAACAACAACAACCAAAGAACACAAAGACACAAAAACAAAAGAAATCATAGAAATTGGAGATAATGTGAATGTGTGTATGTAGCTGTGTGTATATGTATGTGTGTATGTAGTGATGTATGTGTGTATATATACGTGTGTAGTAGATAGTAAGTGTATGTATTTAGGGTTGTGTATGCATATGTGCATGTAGGGGTGTGTGTTGTATGTATATATGGATATAGTGGTGAATGTATGTATATAACAGTGTGTATGTATATATTTTGGTGTATGTATATTTTCGTACTTTCATGTGTGTGATTGTGTGTGTGTATATGTAGATATATGTATCATGTATGGGTGTAAGTGTGTATGTATATAAATATGTATTGGTATGTTATATATATGCATCTATATATGAGTGTATGTAGATTAATATGAATATATTAGTTATATACATATATATACATGCACACACACACATATACACACACATATGTATATATATAAATATATATATATATATATACATATATATATAAATATATATATATATATACATATATATATAAATATATATATATATATACATATATATATATATAAATATAAATATATATATATATATACATATATATATATATAAATATAAAAATATACATATATATATAAATATATGAGAATGGAGGAGGATAGCTGCGTGAAAAAGTGCCACACCCTAACAGTTGAGGGAACCCGTGGAAGAGGTAGGCCCAGGAAGACCTGGGCTGAGGTGGTGAGGCAAGACCTTCGTACATTGGGCCTCACCGAGGCGATGACTACGGACCGAGACCTTTGGAAATGGGCTGTGCGTGAGAAGACCCGGCAAGCCAAGTAAGATCGTTGCCAGTGCCCCTGGACTGGTTCTTGTGCGGGTGGCACATGAGATGCACCATTTTGAGCGTGGCCGTTGCCAGTACCGCCTGACTGGCTCCTGTAGGATTTTCGAGCGAGATCGTTGCCAGTGCCCCTGGACTGGCTTGTGCGGGTGGCACATAAAAGACACCATTTCGAGCGTGGCCGTTTTCGTGCGGGTGACACGTAAAAGCACCCACTACACTCTCTGAGTGGTTGGCGTTAGGAAGGGCATCCAGCTGTAGAAACTCTGCCAAATCAGACTGGAGCCTGGTGTTGCCATCCGGTTTCACCAGTCCTCAGTCAAATCGTCCAACCCATGCTAGCATGGAAAGCGGACGTTAAACGATGATGATGATGATGATGATGATGATACATATATATAAATATATATATATACATATATATATAAATATATATATATATACATATATATATAAATATATAAATATATACATATATATATAAATATATAAATATATACATATATATAAATATATAAATATATACATATATATAAATATATAAATATATACATATATATAAATATATAAATATATACATATATATAAATATATATATATACATATATATATAAATATATAAATATATATATATACATATATATATAAATATATAAATATATATATATACATATATATATACATAAATATATATATATATATACATAAATATATACATAAATATATATATATATATACATAAATATATACATAAATATATATATATATATATACATAAATATATATATAAATATATATATATATATATACATAAATATATATATATACATAAATATATATATATACATAAATATATATATATACATAAATATATATATATACATAAATATATATATACACATAAATATATATATATACATAAATATGTATATATATAAATATATATATATACATAAATATATATATATACATCAATATATATATATACATCAATATATATATATACATCAATATATATATATACATAAATATATATATATACATAAATATATATATATACATAAATATATATATATATAAATATATATATATATAAATATATATATATATAAATATATATATATATATAAATATATATATATATAAATATATATATATATAAATATATATATATATAAATATATATATATATAAATATATATATATATAAATATATATATATATAAATATATATATATATAAATATATATATATATAAATATATATATATATATAAATATATATATATATATATAAATATATATATATATATAAATATATATATATATATATAAATATATATATATATATATAAATATATATATATATATATATCCATATATATCCATATATATAAATATATATATACAAATATATATATATATATATATCCATATATATCCATATATATAAATATATATATACAAATATATATATATATATAAATATATATATATATATATATATATAAATATATATATATATATATATATATATATATGCTTGTATGCATGCACGAAAGGGCATGTGTAAGCATGAACGTGTGTGTGTATATAAACATATACATATATGTATGTATGTATGTATGTACATGTGTAGGTGAGGGTTATTGGGGGAGAGTGGGGGGTTTGTAGTATAAACAAAACCAGTAAAAGAACATGTTGTAATTGCATTAGATTTGGGTTTGAACAAGAGAAGATCAAGAAATGCCACTAATTGCTATCATTTAGCGAAAATTAAAGTTAGGGAGATACAGTTTGAAATAAAACAAAGACGATGTTTTAAAAGATCTTTATTTTCTAAATTCCCTGACCTATGTTGTTGCTGTTGTTGTTAGGCTCTGCTTTCCAAACCAGATCTTTTGTTATGACATATGCTTTGCAATTTATTGCAGAGAAGCTGGCTCTGGAGGAAATCTTCCTGCGATGCTAACGGTGCATGGCAATGATTCATGAATAGACAACAGCCTAACATACAACACCAAGCGATTTAGACTTTGAGAATAATGTTCTTCTGAATATAGAAGACTGAGGGCGGTGGCGATGGTGGTGGCGATGGTGGTGGTGGTGGTACTGGCTGAAATGTTAGTGGTCTTAGCTCTGTGTGTGTGTGTGTCTTGTGTAGTGTTGGTGGTGGCAGGTGGTGGTGGTGGTAGGTGGTGGTGGTGGTAGGTGGTGGTGGTGGCAGGTGGTGGTGGTGGCAGGTGGTGGTGGTGATGGTAATGTAGCAGAGTTAGTAGAAGTGGTTGTGGAAGAGTTGTGGAAGAGTTGTGGTGGTTGTTGTTGTTCTTGTTGTTAGTGCTGATGGTGGTGTTAATTTGTGGTAGCATACACTGACAAATGGTAGTAGTAGTGGTGGTGGTGGTAGTGTTGTTAAGAGTAGGGTGACGGGGAGGTGTCGATGGTGGTGGTATTAGCAATAGTAGTAATAGTAGTAGTGTTGGTGATGGTGTTGGTGGGAGTGGTGATGAGTGCTCAATTATAGAGTGCACATGACTTAGCCTTTAGCACGGGGGACATAAACACAGTAGACATGTTTCAGACAGACATACATTTAACTTGATAAACTCATTGTTGTTAGTGCCACAAAAAGCACCCACTACACGCAGTAAAGTGGTTGGCCCTAGGAAGGGCATTCAACCCCAGAAATCATACCAAAGTGGACAAGGCTTGGTGCAGAGGTCTGGCTTGGCAGCTGCTGCCATACTGTCCAAATCTTACCAGCATGGGAAATGAACACAAAATGATGATGATACACACATTACATATATAGTGAGAAAAAGGAGACACTCAGAATTTTGGCTAATTCTTTATTAGCATTTTTGTTCATTTAACGAAGCTCTTCAATACAAAAATTAAAACCAAAATTATTTTGGTTTTGATTTTGTCTTGACAAGTTCGGAAAAAAAAAAAAAAGCCCCAAGGAAATCACTAATAAAGAACTATCCAAAATTCTGACTGCCACCTTTTTCTCAATATACAATATCTGTACACAACTTCAAACTCTATACATGCATACATATATATATATATATATATATATATCTCAGAGGTTTAATGAAATTATTGGTACAAGAAAGAACATTTAACTGTAAAGCATAAATTTTGAGAAAGTCTCTTTCACATCATGCAAGCATGGAAAGTCAGACATGAAAATAATAAGCATTTGAGAAATAATAACAGAGATGATGATTTATTTAAACTTGTGATGCTTTCTATAACTGACCATTTATGCTGCCTACAAGACTGAGATTGTCTTCAAGTTCTTCATGGCCAAAAATGGAATGGAACATGAAAATAACAGAAACAGGGAATAGTAGTAAAGTAAGAAATGACTCGTTTAGCAAATGAGATGGATGGTTCTTCTTGATAACAGAATGGTAATTCACTTTAGAATTATTCTGCTACAGAATTATGATTTATATTCCCAGAACCAGTTACTGCATCCGTCTATTTGCTGGTCTCTATTGTAATTTATTTATTTAAAGCTAACATCACTGTTTAAATTGAAGCAGTACAAGATAAATCTTTTTTTAATTTGTGAAATCTTGAAACATATACAATATGAACATTAAAATGAAATTTCGAAAATAAAAAGATTCTAAAGCTTGCAGATTATTGCTTTTCCAAGTGTTAATTTGTTGATTAAGAAATTTTGATGAAAATACTTAATTTAGTAAATTTTAGAAAATTCTTTAAAACATGGATTTTGATAGTGAAATTAAATTTTAAAAATAAATTAATTCAGATTAGAAAATAAATGAAATAGATTAAGAATAATTATTGTTACTATTTGCTAGCGTCATCTTCTTAGAGTTTTGGTTTTTCTGTGTATAGCTGTTGCCCTTCTTGTATTATCAAGAATGGCGCTGCTAACAAAGATTACCATTTAATCTATGTAAATAATTAGATAATAAATATCTCTAAAATAGCATGACAATAATTATATGAAGAAGAAATGAAGAGTCGAGGAATGGAGAATGAAGACATCGTTCTGAAATCTCGTTAACTGAAGAGAATAAAATTATTAAAATAAATCAATGAATGTGGTGGGGTGCGGGGTGGGGAGATACAGAGATGAGAAATGGAGAAATAAAATAGTAGTAGTAGTAGTAGTAGTAGTAGCAGCAGCAGCAGCAGCAGCAGCAGTAGTAGTAGCGGTGGCGGTGGTAGTGGTGGTGATAATAGAGGTAGCAGCAGCATTGTCAAGTCGACTATCTCAATTGCTAGACATAATAGAATTGCATTCACAGATTAAATCTAATAGTTATGGCATCATATCCAATAATCGGTGCTGAAGCTAGCCATCAACAACCGCAACAATGGGATTCCTACTTTTCAAACATATTGGTCTGGGACTCAGAGAAAAGAATTGAAATGAAGAAAAGAATGAAGAATATAAAAGAAAGACTCTTCTGAATTGGAAAGTAATTTGAGAATCAGCGAAGTAAAAGAGATTTACAAAAATAAGTTGATGCTTGAACTGTAAAAATTAATCAGTAAGTTCAAGAGGGGGCATATTTCTTGTGACCTGTAGGCCACTCGGAAACAAAAATATGAAAATAGAATTGCAATAACTCAAAGTCGAATAGAAAATACGAGCGAAGGGGATGTTGGGTGTGGAAGAAATGGACAATGAAAGACAAGTGTATTTAGAATGAATCTCTTTCAAATAATGGACTGGAAACAGAACTGTGACAAGACTCACTGCAAGTAATTAAATGAAGCAATAATAATAACTATACGGTCAAATAAACTTCAACGAAAATATTAGAGTTTGAATGACGGTTTCAAACTGGCAGCTATTCTCATAGAAATTCTTTTTTTATAGAACACCAATTGCTAAGCTTTGAAATGTTGAAAAGCTGTGGTCTTTGTAATAAGATTACAGAATCTATAGAATTCTGACTAAAATAAATTCTGTTTCAATGAAAGGTTTTGACTTTTGGGTTGGTGTCTTTAAACTGCATGGAATCATTTCAAATAGATGAAGTTAATTCCTAAATTACTGATTCGTATTTTAACAGGTTTAATTGTATTTAAATTACATCTAATACACACATACACACACACACACACAATATATGATAAATATATATATATATATATATATATGTATTTATGTGTGTGTGTGTGTATGTATATATATATATATATATATATATATATATATATATATATATATATATATATGTGTTATTATTTAAACCAGTTTGATTTGGCTCCATGTGACTTAGAGTTTTGTAATTTCTCTCCCTTCCTGATAATTACACATCTCATTAACACAATTTTTGCCCTATCCCCATTCTTATGTCTATTTCCATACATCTGCCATGTAACACACAACTAACTTTGCTACAACAATTCTAAGATAATTCTTCCATTCTGCAATATTCTGTACAGAATCTAAATACAGAAGAACTGAGAAGTCTTTAAAAGTCAAAAATGATTTTATGACTTTTGATGCTAAATAATTGCTGAAATTATTTAAAAAATCTCTATCATTCATTCTGTCAATCATTTGCCTCAGAATCCTTATTTCTGTCAATTGTTGTTCTTAAAAATTCCCCAAATCCTATCTTCTATCAATCATTATTGACATAACCTCTATCTTTATCAATCATTAATCCATTTCAAAGTTTCTTACACATTTTCAAGACAGGGATTATATATAGTGTGATCTTGTTATTGAGGGAAACATGGCTGCTGTTTCTTCAATACTTCAAAACCACATACAAGCTCTTTCATTGACCAACAAGTATTATTTTCTAAATAAAACCAAACAATGGCAGGAAAGGTCTGTGAGAGGCTCAGCTTCTCTCAAATTATATCGGGGCAACAAGAATCTTTAGTAAATGACATTTAGTAAGAGAACTGTGTGTATCATGTGATGTCAACGGTCTAAAATCACATTGTGTGAAGTGTTTAAAGACAATGAATAGAAAACCCCTTCATGGCATGTGGAGTTTATCACAAAAGCAGCTGCTTTATTCTGTTTTTTAAAGAGGTTTATTTTTGTTTTTGTTTTTGTTTTTTCATCTGGGTTGCAAAATTTGTGATATGAATTCATGCGTGAAAGAAATTTTGTTGTTTTCCTGAGAGGATCGTTGCACCTATAATAATGGTGTGATGACCCACCCTAGAAAACAACAAAGAAGTTTATTTGTTTTTAAGAAAACTACTTATATTGATGTCACAGGAATAAATTTCAAGCATCTTTAGAAGAGCAGACAATGTTCCTAGATTCTGAATGGTTTCAGAATAATTACCGATATTCAGTAAAGATGTCACATAATGCCAGAAAGATTTTGTTGCAGGCTTTTGTTGAAAGGGACTTCCTTATTCAACAATTATTGCTATCTCTAGAGATATTTTCTATTCTATCTATTAACCTGAAACATTTAATATTATTTTCAATGTGTGTGTATGGGGGGGGGGGGAGCTGATAGCGTTGATGGTGGGGGTGAGTGATGAGGGCGCTGCTGTAGGTGTGTGTCAAAGAAAAACATTAGTAAATATCCTATGAAACACACTGGAAAGTAATTTACTTTGGTAGAAAACTGTATCTTGTAATCAGTCCAATGATAATTGATGTGATATAGTAATAGGTGGGGTGGGGGGGGGGGATGGCGGAGGGAAGAATTAATGTTGTCACAATGTAAGAAATTCATCATTGACCAACCATTATCAACTTATTGCATTTTCCTTACGCCTCACCTTTGTCCTTCTCTGCAAAGACAAGCCATTAAGTTGGAGCGGGTGACAGTTCTTCGATCGACTGGCGTTATTGTGAACAAGAACATACTTATCGAGTTTGGTAGATAAAATTTTGTAGTTCTTAAAACAAACTGATGCATCTTGAAATATTGGTGAAACAGGAATAAACCAGTTCTGAGAGGATGCCAGCAGTGATTGCAGTCTTGCTGATAGTTGACACCACAGCTTCTGATCAAACTTCGATAGCAACACATGATCGATACCAATATGAACACACACACACACACACACACACATATATATACTAAGAAACATACACTTATACGTAAAGCGATGCATTTACATTATATATATATATATATATATATACATAGGGTGTGATGGGTAAATTGTGGCCATTTTATATTTTTAATTTTATACATGCACATTGTTTGTTTTTGATTTTGTCGACTACACAGTATAGTAGGGTCCGTTGGGCACCGTCTGTTAGAAAAACATCACCATGACACAATTCACTGTGCCGGAAGTTTGGAAACGACATACTGTACTGCTTGGCATTCATGTCAGAAGCTCCAGTACGAACATTTCAGAGTGTTTAGGTGTCAACCTGAGGACAATGCAGTCCGAGGACATATACTGAGAGTGATAGAAATCAAACATCCAGTCAACATCATGGTGTTTGGGGTGATCGCTAGTGATAGCGACATTATGCCTCCATTCAACTTCCCACACAGTCTCAGACTCAACAGAGAGGCCTACATCAAGTACCTGGAGGAGGTAGTGCTGCCCTGGGTCAAGAGAGTAACTGCTAGAAGATCCTGTGTCTGGCAACAGGACTCTGCACCATGCCGCACAAGCAGGGGAACCCAGTCATGGCTGTCTAACAATTTCTGCAACCACATCACCCCTAACATCTGGCCACCTAACTCCTCAGACTGCAACCCCCTTCATTATGATGTGTGGGGTGCAGTTGAGCAAAGAAACCCAAAAAACTCCTTGTAACACCAAAGATGAACTGAAGGCAAGGATTATGGCAGCATTCACCAACTTAAACAAGGAGACCGTCCAGAAGAGTTGCAGGGAATTGCAAAGTCTCCTGGAGGCCGTGGTTGAAGCCAATGGCGATTTTATTGAATAAATTTACTCTTTAATATTTCAAGATATTTTTTGTAATTTTGGTAAATATATCTGTTAAAATGAGATGTCGGCATTATTTTCATTTTTGTGTAATTTAGACGACAATATATTCACTGCACCCTGTATATATACATATGCAGAAAGAAGAGAGAGAGAGAGAGAGAGAGATAGAAAGAGAGAGAGAGAGAGAGAGAGAGATAGAAAGAGAGAGAGAGATAGATAGAAAGAGAGAGAGAGAGAAAGAGCTATACACATAGAAACTCACAGAAACACACACACATGCACACACACATCTATAAATACACAGAGAAATACATATTTACATGAAAATCACACACACACTTATGCACACACACACACACACACACACACACACACACACACACACACACACAACAGGCATATATTTACAACCTTCTTCTACAAAAGAGTCCTTATTTATAAATTGTTAAATTTCTAACCTCGTCTCTTGAACATGATCACAATATCAGATAACTATAGGAAGGAAAAAATTAAACTGAGAGCTTGTCAACATTTTTTTTTTTGGTGTGTGTGCGGGTGGGTGGGGTGGGGGGACAGAATTCCTCTCCCCTCATACCACACCTGTCCCCACAAAAATTCCTTTTTAATTTCCATTCTTTATGACTCTTTGTATTTTACAACCCATCCATCCACCCACCCACTCACCCCTTTCACCACACAAAACTACGAGGACATAAAAAAATAACAAAATCAACTTATAATAATAATAATAATGATAATAATAATAGGAAAATAAAAGTGAAATATCATAATCTGTTTTTTGATATGATATCTCGAATATCTAGCAGGAAAGATAAGCGTGGTGTATATAATATTGTTAAGAGATGTTGTGATATATAGTACAGTGTTCTCTAATGTATGGCCAAACCAAAATGATAGCTCAAAATAATAATGTGTTGACAGAATAAAAGCAAACAAACAAAATCCATTATTTTATTGGTGGGATATCAATCGGTCTTTCTGTCTTTGATTTCATTTGTAGTTTTTTTTTTTTCCTTTAATATTTTTTTTTTTTTTTTAAATAAATGATTCTGATAGGAAAGTTTTATAAAATTAAAATTGTTGTTTGGCATATCGCTGAGTCAACACAATACTGTTGTAGTCTGGTTTATGGCCTTGTCTTCTTTCTTTTTTTTTTTCTGTTTACTTTTGTTTATTTGTTGGTTTTTCATGTTTGAAAGAAAAAAGAAAACAAAAAAAACCAAAGAGATATGGCATAATGTTTGGTAATGATAACTTGTTCACAACAAACAATAGGGAAAGCACAATACTTTTTCAGTGTCTAAAAATTAAATTGGTCAACTGAAAGAAATAACAATATGGTTTATGGGTCTCCTTTTTTTTTAATCATCATCATCATTATCAGCATCATTATCAATGCAAGCATCACTGTCGTTGTCATCATCATCATCATCAACATTAGTTTTATTTTCAATATTATCATAAATTTACATGTTGAGAAAGACATATTTCATAC
>NC_142940.1:962679-975179 GCF_046866305.1 Octopus bimaculoides
GGTGAAAGACCAGGCAATCGGTGCTGTCACACGGTAAATTTTTCTCTCGGTCTAAAAGACATTTTTATCTCTAAAACTGGTTTTTCATAAAAACAAAAAAATATTTGATATCACCAAAACCAAAGTGAACAACTGACAGACCCTTTCACAGAATCTGTCAGGATATGAAATGGTAACTCAAATATATATCAAATGGATGGGATGACTAAACATACATACCGTATGCTGTAATAATATGGATATCAAAATGGATTTATATCATGAAGCAGATGATGATGACAATGATGATGATGATGGTGGTGGTGGTGGTGTTGGGCATGATGATGATGATGATGGTGAGGATAATGGTGGGGGGTGGGGGATAATAATGATGATGATGAAGGTTGTGATGATGATGTGAGTTAAAAAGAGTTCACAGAAATTATATTTTAGGAGAGATTTTAGCAAAACAACACAAAAATAAAAAGAGTCGTCAACTTACTCAAATCGCTGTGACTTAACGAAGGATAGCTTTTGTCGACCATGTGATGTGAAACTTTGTCTGTAATCTTCATACCTCCTTCAGATCGGTCATCACTGGACCTGTAAACAAAAATCGGCAGTCTGTTCTATTTTACGATACTCTTTACTTTGGACAAGCTGTTGATGATAATAAAGATAATAATCCTTCATACTATAAGCTGAAGGCTTGAAATTTTGAGGGGAGGGGGTCTAGTTGATCATATTGACCCCAGTGCTGTTTTATGAACCCCTGAAAGGATTGAAAGGCAGAGTCAAACTTTAGGGGATTTGAACTCAGAAATATAAAGATGGATGAAATGCCACAAAGCATTCTGCCTGAAGTGCTGAAGATTCTACCAGCTTGCCACCTTAATAATAATAATAATGGTAATAATAAGAATAACAACAACAACAGCAATAATAATAATAATAATGACATTATTTACATTAGACTGATATTTGTCCTCATCTTGTTTGTTATTAACACAACGTTTCGGCTGATAGACTCTCCAACCTTCTTCAGGTGTCTTGGGGAAATTTCGAACCTGGGTTCTCATTCCTAAGGTATTTTCCAATGTTATTATTATTATTATTATTATTATTATTATTCAGGTCACTGCCTGAAATTGAACTCGGAATCTTGACGTTAGTAGCCCACGCACTTAACCCAATTGTTCTGTAATCTTTGATGATGTCATCAAATCATTGATCTGTTATCAATCAAGGTGGTTCACAGTTATCTCCTGTTTTATTCATGATGTTGGATACAGATTGTTTACTAGGTGCCCTCAGCCATGGCCAGCTGAGTCCCAAATTCACAAAGGGCAAGGTTTTTTACACCCTGAACCCCCTAAAACATTACTGCTCCCTGTTCTAGTCACCCAAAATTATTTATGTTTTGTCACTAACCAAGGTAAACTTATCCTGCTGACCTTCAAAGCTCTCTGCAAGCATTATTGAGACTTTCTTTGTTGATAATTAAAGGTAGATGGGGGGGGGGGCGATGATGAAAAGAAGACAGAAGCCATGGGTGGTGGCGGTGGTGGTGTGTGTGTACTGTCCTCCAAAGGACTTGGAGAGACAATTAGATTTGTTATGATTGGCAGACATAACAAAAGACAAGAAGGTTCAAGAGACAGAATGGACTTCCCCCTCTCCCTCCCCTCCTCTCTTCCCTTCCTTCTCTCTGTCTTTATATCAGCATACAAGTGTGTGTGTGTGTGTGTGATTCTCTCTCCTTTTATATTCACACACACACACATATTAGGGAAAGAGAGAGAAACAGGTAAGCAGTCAATGATAGTGTGTGTGAGTGTGTACAGGTATATACATATATCACTTATGTGTATATTATATATGAGTATATGTATATATGTATATGTAAATATATGTATACATATACACATATATGCATATATATCTATCATGTGTATATATATATTATATATGTATACATATACACACACACACACACACACACACACACACACACATATATATATATGCACATACACATATACATATAAACGTATACATATGTGTATGTATATATTTGTACCAATTATTTCTCTACAGTATTGAGGAGACTTGGATATCAAGAAATACATTAAATAAATAATTAAAAAAAACAGTTACAAGAAGCAAAACACGCACACATACACATACACACACATACACACTCCCACCCACATTTAAAAGTTGATCCACAGCAAAGTAAAAAAACAAACAAAAGGAAAACATGTTTAAAACATGACAAAAAAATGCCCCTAAAAACCCCCCAAACAGATCTGAGTAAAATTGTAGACAGGACGCATTTCATGGCCAGATTACTTTCTATTGTAAATCTAGATTTAGTTTCTTTTTTTTTTTTATGTTTGGTGTTTTTCCATTTCTTTCTCTCCGTCCGGTGCAGGCCCCCCTCCCCCCCCCCGGACAGTTGTAGTCTTGCTTGAGAACGAATTAAACTTTTGTCCTGATTTCTTCTGGCTTTCATTATTACAAAGTAAACGGTGCCATATGTCCAATTGTAAGGAAAAAGCTAGCGTGATTAAAAAGTAGAAGGTAAAAAAAAGAGAGAAAGAAAGAAAGAAGGAATGGGGTTCGTTAGTTAATTTAGTGATTGAGAGAGAAGGATTGAAGGTGGTGATGGTGGTGGTGGTGGGGATGTGGCGTGTATTAAAGAATAATTATAATAGCAATAATTAAAATAAGAAAAACATAAAATAAAATGAGTAATTAAAAGATTTAAAATAGGAGAAAAGATTGGGAAAACTTGAATGGAAGGAAGCAGATAAAGTTGTGTAAACATTGGTTATTGCAGGGACAAGATAAGGGGGGAGGGAGAGAAGGGGACGGTGAGGTAGGGTTAGGGAGGGAGGGAGAGGGCAATAAGGTATTGAAGATGACAGACAGGTAAAAATTAAAAAAAACAGGAAGATTTTAATGGATTCCAAGGAAAAAAATGGAGTCAACAGATTTTAAGACTAAAAAATGTTTGAAATAAAACTAAATTTATTAAAAATGATAAAATAAAATGATTTGATGTCGATTTATCAGGAAATTAATCTAAGTTGTTTCGATTATCTCAGGGTAACTTAAGGTACCTTGATAATAATTTAGATAAGGTACTTTAGTGTGGCTTCCAACTGTGAGAAGGAGGAAGAAGAGATGAAGACAAGAGAAGATAAGTTGTTATGGGACAACTTACTGAGGGTAACAGATCAAATCTGGCTGGTGCAAACTGGGGGGTGACAGTAAAGCAGAAGGGGGGGAGGGTCACAAAAGTGAAAAAACTTGGAAAGATTGGAAGAATGGGAATTCATCCACATATTTCACAATTATGGATTGTCTTTGATGAAGAACTTGGAAAGAGACAGCAGCAGCAGAGGACAAAGATCCATTTATTAAAGTATGGCAGGCAGAGAGTAAGAGAAATACACAACACACACACACATGAGAAGCTTCTTTCAGTTTCTGCCTACCAAATCCATCACAAGGCCTTGATTGGCCTGAGGCTAGAGTCTGAGCACATGGTCTGTTCTATTTGAAAATCAGGATGATGGTATAGAAGACACTTGCCTAAAGTGTCGAGTAGTGGAACTGAACCCAGAACCATGTGGTTGGAAAGCAAGCTTCTTACAACATAGCTATGCCATATATATATATATATATATATATATATATATATATATATATATCATCATCATCGTTTAACGTCCGCTTTCCATGCTAGCATGGGTTGGACGATTTGACTGAGGACTGGTGAAACCGGATGGCAACACCAGGCTCCAGTCTGATTTGGCAGAGTTTCTACAGCTGGATGCCCTTCCTAACGCCAACCACTCAGAGAGTGTAGTGGGTGCTTTTACGTGTCACCCGCACGAAAACGGCCACGCTCGAAATGGTGTCTTTTATGTGCCACCCGCACAAGCCAGTCCAGGGGCACTGGCAACGATCTCGCTCGAAAATCCTACAGGAGCCAGTCAGGCGGTACTGGCAACGGCCACGCTCAAAATGGTGCATCTCATGTGCCACCCGCACAAGAACCAGTCCAGGGGCACTGGCAACGATCTTACTTGGCTTGCCGGGTCTTCTCACGCACAGCCCATTTATCATCATTTTAAAGCTAGCAGAATTGGTGCAGGAGAAAGTGCTTAGCAGCATTTCTTTTAGTTCTTCTAGCTCAGAGTTCAAATTCCACTGAGGTCGACTTTACCTTTCATCCTTTTGGGGTCCATGACATAAGTACCAGTTGAACCCTGGGGTCAATGTAATTGACTAGCTTCTCCCCCAAATTTCACGCCCTGTGCCTATAGTAGAAAGGCTCATTATTATTATTATTATTATTATTATTATTATTATTATTATTTCCTTATTACTGTAGCAATATTGTTGTTGTTATTGTACAGTAATATTGCGCCAAGTTAACCAAAAAGGTGTTAGTGTCTCTGCAAAATGAAGATGGAATATAAGAGAAACTGCAGCAGCAGCAACATTATGGATGGGGGACAAATGAAATAGCTTCCTCCCTCCTCCCCCCCCCATCAATACCATTATTTGCTTGGCTCTCAGTTCTTCAATAAACATGATTTCCCCAAGACATCAAGGGTAGAGTTTTGTAGGCACCCCAGAGACTCTTCTCCATTCATTGGGTACTTAACATAAAACATTACAGCACATCAGCAGCAGCAGCGGCGGCAGCAGCGGCAGCACTGGCGTGAATCTCTTTGAATCTTCAGAGTTTGTGAGAGTATTTACTCATTTGCTTTTAAGAGGTTCCTGATTATCAAAATAACTTACAACAACAAGAAACAAGAAAATAAGCTGAAACAAAAAAGAAAAAAAAACCCAAACAAAGCAGTTGGCTATTTCTGTGAAAGTTCTCTGCTAAAAGCCATCCTTAATATTTCTTCTAAAATAATAAAAAAAAATTAAAAAAAGCCCAAACATCCTTTAGAATAAAATAAAATGAAATATTTGTCACAGTTCTTATATTGAGGAGAATAAAATAAAAACAACAACAAACAAAATAGCCGCAAAGAAAAACAAACAAACAAAAAAAAAATAGGTAAAAAAACGTAGAAAAAGTCCCTGTGTATTGATTTGCACAAACAAGCAAAAATCTAAAGGTTGTAATAATATTCTGTTAAAACTATTATCTATCTCTCATAAAATATCAAAGACAAACATAGATTTCGGTTGAGTTTCAATGGTTTTCCTTTTTGAATCTCTCATTCTGAGCTTTCATAACAAAAAACATATTGTAGAGCTTTGATAGGTTTTTAATATCAGTTTGACAAGATGAGTTTTTAAATAGAGTTTTATGTATATGAATGTGAGGGTGTGTGTGTGAGGAGGGGTGCAGAGCTGGCTGTGATATATATATGTGTGTGTGTGTGTGTGTGTAAAGATATATATGTGTATGTGTGTATGCGTGTGTATGTATGCACACACACACACACACCCATATTTATGTATATATATGTATATATATATGGGAGACAGCATAAGTTTTTGCTATGTTATATTAAAACCATTCCTGTATTTAGTCATTCTCTCAATAATTTTATCAAATCCAACTCTGTCATCATCAATGCAAGACCATCACAGTCTCGTCTTCAGAATGAGGTGAGGTTGGTGCATGTTACTACCTCTTTGCACTAAGCACAACAAAAGTGATTGGTGTAAGCATTATTACTGGAATCTCAATTCAGATCATTAGTGTTATACACCATCAGTGTGTATGTGTTTGTGTGTGTGTGGTGAGGTGACATAGCGGACCATGTTTTATGCTGGGTTGATTGTATTTCAGTCAGTATTAGAAATGTGGCTCAAGTTATTCCAGACCATTACTAACTTAGAAATTCTGACAATTTCTATTAATCAATGACAATTGGTAAATATAGAAACAACAACAACAACACCAAGTGCAGCACACATATATATATATATATATATATATATATATATATATATATATATATATATGTGTTGGTTTAATGTAGAATTTCAGTTAAGGTGAAGATAAGGGATGCAGGAAATAAGGCCTTGTAATATCAGGAGTTTGGGAACTAAAATTGTTGATATTGATTGAGAGAGGAGAAATGAAAAAAATAGATTTCTTACTTTGGAGATAAAACATCTGATTCTGAACTTGAGCGTTCTTTCATAATTGGCGCTTCAGGACGCATTGTTAAATGGTTTGCCATTGTCATTGACACTGGAGGTGACATTATGGGGTGATTTAGTGGCATGTAGGGAAGGGCTCCAAGAGCATACGGATGATGAGGGTAGCCATTGAGAATATTTTTTCGTTCACCAGCTGTAAAAATAAAAACAAAAAAAAAATACATAAATAAACCCTCATAAGATATTTAAACAGTTTAAATTAAAATATACAACAATTTAAAAAGACATATTTTACGAATTTTATTCAAATTTAACATTGAAAAATAATTGTATAATTGGTTATTCACAATGTGAAATTACTTATTAAACATGTCAGTGAGAGAAAGAAACTGGACGATAAAGATGGTGCTGGTGCATCAGTTTCAATCAGCTGATGCAGAATATTGAACAAAAGCTTCTCGTGATCACAACAACTTTCATTGTCAGTCATGACGACAAAAGATAAATGATTTGTATGGCCATACTAATGAATGTTTTGTATATTGATCGACTGATTGTGAATGAGTCTTTACATATATAGACCATGGCTGGGTGTCGATGTTTTTATTATAACAGGAATTTACTGTTTATAGATTTATAGGACTGACTCAGTTATGAATTATATATATTCATACATACATACATACATACATACATATATACATTCATATATATATATATATATATATACACACATGTACACACATGTGTGTATATCCAATAAAAATACAAACAATACATACATGTGCTTGCATGTGTGTGGCTGCAAATATATATGCTTATATCTGTGTACATGTGTGTGTGTATATATATATGTATATATATGTATTATATATATCATATTGTATTATATTATATATAATATATATCTCTGACTACTGCTTTTAACATAAAAATATTTAAATGCTGCTTTATGAAATAAACCTACACGCGTGCACGCACACACACATATGTATGTATGCAGAGAAATATTTGCTATTCATACTAATTATGCTAACACCATTAGTATTTATACTAATTATTTTAATTATCCTAATTATCCTTTTACAATAGGAACAGAGAAAAAAAAAGACAACAAACCACACCATATACTTATAATTACCCCCATCCCCCACTTCTGTTGTCGGGCAGACATGAAAGAAGCTGAAATGATATTAAATGCGAGAGAAACTGCAATGATTTTCCATTGGTATCCATGAAATATTGCACTGGAACTTCTCCGGGTGAATGGCAGAGTCTGAATGGAAACTGGGTTAGCATACTCAAAAGGTCTCATTCAACCCATGGTGTATTGGACGTTAAAATCATGGTGAAATATTACATGTATACATACATGGACACTATATATAGATATGTGCATGTGTGTATGTTTGTGCGTGTGTGTATATGTATGTATGTATATATATATATATATATATATATAAAACAAATAATAAATGAGTATATGCATATATACGTAGAGGTATGTGCATACCTACGTCTACCTGTATATATAGGTGCATATCTGGGTACAGGACATTGCAAACATAACGTAGACAAGAAAATAGTAATAACCAGACGCATCGTTAAAATGGCTCTTCCCATGGACCGCAAATTAAATTTGTATACACAAATTAAACCTGTGCCATGGAGGAATGTAGTGACGGACAAAAAACAAGACAGGAAAACAAACAGAAAAGAAAAGAAGACAGGAAAACAAACGGAAAAGGCGATGCGGCCAGACGTGAAAAATTATGTGTATATGAACGCTGTGAGGCACGAACTGAAAGCAGGGACGAAGTAAGTTCGCGTGTTTGCTCGGCGATAGCCAAGGAAGAAAAGGATTAATGACCGGAAGCATATGACCAGGGAGGGGTAAGGAAGAGAGAGAGAGAGTGGTAGAGGGAGAAACAAGGGGAGGAAGTAGAAGAATAGGTGAGCAACGAGAGGAAGAGAGGAAATCATCATCATCATCATCATCCCACACAGACACCACTCACAATTTTCTTCCCAACCACATGGTTCTGGGTTCAGGCCTGACTGTATGGTGAAATTTACTTCTCAACTGTGTGGTTCTGGGTTCAGTCCTACTATGTAGTACATTGGGGAACTGTCTTCAACAAGAGCCTTTGGTCAACCAATGCCTTGTGTGTGAAACTGCAAGAATCTCAGATTTGTGCGACCCTTTCTCCCCTACACATACCAATGGTAGAATCCACACCTCCTCAAAAAGAGACATTGTTGCTGGCCTTCCTTCCTCTTGTTAACCTATAAAAATAACACCATTTTTAAGTGTAATTTCTAATTTTTCCTGTTTCTATCAAAATACTGATTTGTCTATTTTCTGTGAAATAAATAAACATGTCTGTGTTACGTCGACAACAGAATCTAATCCATCTGTAGAGTTCCATGACATATCAGGAACATCTCGCAGTTCTTCATTCTCCAATGCTGACATTGCATTCATCAGACACTGACATCCTCTGCCGGTTGATGACAGATAATTATACCAATGTTTATCTACACACACACACACACACACACACACATACACACACACACACACACACACACATGCACAAACACACATGCATGCACACATACATACATACATATGCATAGTCATACATATATATACATACATCTCTCTCTCTCTATGTATATATATATATATATATATACACACACACATACATATATATATATATATCTACATACTCATATAAATGCAATATACATGCATATGTATATATGTACATATATATATATATATATATATACATACACATATCCATATATATGCAATATACATGCATATGTATGCACCACACACACATATATATATATGTATATGATATCTATATGTGTGTGTGGGGGGGGGGTTGTGCATGCGTGTGTGTATGTGCATGCATGTCTATGAATCATCATCATTTAACATGTGCTTTCCATGCTGGCATGGGTAGAATGGTTTAATGGGTAACTGCTTAACTGCAGGGCTATGCTGAGATTGTATGTCATCACACACACACATATACATACATAAGTATGTATGTGTATATATATGTGTGTGTGTGTGTGTGTGTGTGTGTGTGTGTGTGTGTGTGTGTGTGTGTGTGTGTGTGTGTGTGTGTGTGTGTGTGTGTGTGTGTGTGTGTGTGTGTGTGTGTGTGTGTGTGTGTGTGTGTGTGTGTGTGTGTGTGTATCATCATCATCATTGTTTAACTTCTGCTTTCCATGCTAGCATGGGTTGGACGATTTGACTGAGGACTGGCAAGCCAGAAGGCTCCAATCTGATCTGCCAAAGTTTCTACAGCTGGATGCCCTTCCTAATACCAACCACTCCAAGAGTGTAGTGGGTGCTTTTACGTGCCACCGGCACAAGGGCCAGTCACACAGTACTGGCAACGGCCATGCTCAAAAAGGTGTTCTTTACGTGCCACCTGCACGGGAGCCATTTCAGTGGCACTGGCAACGACCTTGCTCAAATGATTTTCTAACGTGCCACCAGCACAAGTGCTAGAAGGCAACACTGGTAACAATTACACTCAAATGGTGCTATTTACGGGCCACTAGCACGGAAGCCAGACAGCTGCTCTGGCAATGAACACGCTCAACAGTGCTGTTAGTGCTCCACTGGTGCTGTGCCAGTCATCGAGTATGGTTCAATTACGATTTCACTTGCCCTAACAGGTCTTCGCAAGCAGAGTTTAGTGTCCAATGAAGGAGAGGTTGGCATGGGTGCCAGTTGTCGGATTTGGTTCGATTTCGATTTCAGATTTCAAATTTCAAATTCCAATTTCACTTGCCTCAACAGGTCTTCGCAAGCAGGGTTGAAATGCATAGCAGTATTTCGTCAGTTGGTACATTCTGAGTTCAAATTCCACCAAGGTCAACTTTATTTTCCATCCTTTTGGGGTCGATAAAATAAGTACCAGTTAAACACTGGGGTTGATGTAATTGACTCATCCCTTCTATCCAAATTGCTGCCCTTGTGGCAAAATTTGAAACCATTATTATTATTACGACTATTATTATTATTATCATTATTGTTGTTGTTGTTGTTGTTCTTCTTCTTCTTATTATTATTATCATTATTAAGGTAGTGAGTTGGCTGAGTTGTTAGCTTATTGGGCAAAATGCTCAGTAGCATTTCTTTTGGTTCAGAGTTCAAATCCTGCTGAGGTTGACTTTGCCTTTAATTCTTCTGGGGTTGATAAAATAAAGTACCGGTTGAGCAGTGGGGTCAATGTAATCAACTTACCCTCCCCTCAAAATTGCTTGTGCTGTGACAAAAATCAAATAGAATTACTGTCATTGTTACTGTATTGAATAAGATTGTTGTTGCTGGTTTCATTTCAAAAGTTGAAATTCTTCTAAAAGTGGTTAAATTAGCTGTGAGTGGGTGATGGGGGATGGGTAGAGGAAGCTTAGGTTCCAGATAGTATCTTCTCCACTTGTATAATTGTTATGTAGTGTGAAGAAGAAGAAAAAGAAGGGGGAGGAGGAGGAGGAAGATGAAAGGAGGAAGAAGAAGAAGAAAAGAAGAAGAAATCAATACATTATTACTATTGAGATGAGGATATCATAAAAGCAGTAAAATGGATTGAATTCATCTGATATTAAAAAAACAAAAAAACAAACAAACAAAGACAAACCGAAGATGGCAACTGCTGCCTCTACTAATTTGCTCAGCTTTTCAGGAGTGATCTAGTTGAGCATTCTGACAGTTTGACAATGTTTTAATTTTAAAAAATCTCATAAAAATTACATGTTTTAAGCCTTTTATCCCCATTAAGAATTACTGCAATGCCACTTATGTGTGTTAAGAAGTTGTGAACAAATGTGTCCAAATAATAACAACTGCAATAATAATAATAATAATAATAATAATAATAATAATAATCATAATAATAATAATAATAATAATGATAAAGGCTTTTGTAGCAAGAATGAAGCAAACATATGCTAAATATTGCTGATTTCCTTAGAGAGATGAAACCAAATAAAAAGAAGAAAGAAAGACTGATAAAAATAATGGAAAAGTGTCAATGAAACTGGTTTTGTGGAATGGTGGCAAAAGGCCAGTGGAAATTGACTGGTCTCTAAGTTGTAATCTAATTTTGCAGCAAAGCACACTCGCAGTTTGGCAGCAGGAATGGTCTGGCGGTGGCAGCGGCAGTGGCAAGTTTAATTCTTTATATTCTTACAAGTTTCATTTGATACAGCCTTTTCAATAAGGAAATGGTTCTTGCTGCTCCTTTACAGACAACCTTGTGAAAGGGGCTTTTGTTGTTGATGTTGTTTTTGCTCCTTAACCATTATTATTATTATTATTATCATTATTATTATTATCATTATTATTATTATTATCATTATTATTATTATCATTATTATTCTTATCATTATTATTCTTATCATTATCATTATTATTATTATTATTATTATCATTATTATTATTATTATTATTAGTTGGAACATTTGAATCTTTTGAAGAAGTTTCTCTCATACAACAAACGTAATTAGTTTTGGTATTAATTTGATTTCATTAAAAAGATGAGTGGAATTATTGAAGAACAAAACTTAATAGATTCAAAATATAATTATAAGCCTCTTTTAGAGAAAACCCCCTATTTCTTTAATCTTCCCCCTACACACACATATGCAAAAAAGAAGAAAAAAAACCTGCAAAAATTTGGTTAGCTGTTTAGGAGATAAAAATTTTATTACAAGAGTCCTGTCAAATCTCTAAACTCTTGTCATATCTTCCTAATAGATCTGGCTGCAAGGAGTGTTCAATATTCCTGCAAGAATTCTCAAACCTATGACATATATTACACCATTGTGTTCCTGAAAATCTAATTGGGTTCCGAGACGAAAACAGAAAATAAAAGATGAGCCAACTGTAACATTAGCATCTGATTAAATAACATTTTCGGATATTTTCGAGTAAAAATAGCCTTTTGTTAAAAAGAAGTGATTTTGGAATTTCTAATTAAGAGAAACATTTTTGAAATTGATAATAAATAAACAAAAAGTCAACAAATAGTTTTAAAAAAGCAATGATTAGTTTGATAGCATGTGAATAGCTGGAGTTATACATAGAAGGATATCATTACATTGTACATAGTGGTGTGTGTGTGTGTGTGTGTGTAAGTATCAATGTATGTAAATAAATATAAATATATATATATATATATATATATATATATATATATATTTACATATACATGTATATGCACTCACACACGCATTGCCCTGTGCCTATATGTGCATATATATATATATATATATATGTATGTATGTATACATATTTATAATATCTATGTGTATAAATATCTATGTGCATCTATGTG
>NC_142940.1:980179-982679 GCF_046866305.1 Octopus bimaculoides
GGAAATATTCTGTTGCTTGGAAACATGTGGAGTCTGGTGACAGGAAGAGCATCCACCTGTATAAATTGTGCCTCAATAAATTCTGTCTGACCCCCTCTTAACATGGAAAAGGGCCATGGTGATGATGAGGAGGATCATACCAGTATATATATGAAAGAAATTGCTGTATACAGTGCACAGGTACACTACAGCATATGTATCTATGTAAGTATATATGTATGTTTTATGAAAGTGCATGAGTGAGTTGGTGTGTTAATGTGTTTGTTTGTATGTAAGACTCCATACTGCTCAATAAGAAACACAGTTATGAAAGACAGTTAACTGCTGTAAAAGTATACAAAGTGTTTCATCTGTGGACAATGGGATTAATTTGTTTCTAGTTTCTAGTTTTCATAGAACTTCATCAGGGAAAGACAGCCAT
The DNA here is from genome assembly GCF_046866305.1 of Octopus bimaculoides. Classification (NCBI taxonomy): domain Eukaryota; kingdom Metazoa; phylum Mollusca; class Cephalopoda; order Octopoda; family Octopodidae; genus Octopus; species Octopus bimaculoides. The sequence goes on from NC_142940.1 coordinate 980,601, forward strand.
CTTCTGTTCACAGAGATATTAGTAACTGATGGCTATTTAGAATGTACACAAACTAGTTCAAAACTAAGCTTATCAATCTAATTTGCATAATAGTCCATGTGATGACAACAGGGATAATTAACTAATCAAAAATGCAACACCCATATTTGTTTGGATAAATAGAAACTGTTTTTATTAGTTTGTAGAAGAGGAAAAGCTGAGGACCTCAACGACTGTAAGCAAAGATATGTAGAGGCAAAGAGTAGTCCAGACGGCTGAGGTTCAAGATGACCGGACAGCAAGACCTCTCGTGCTCTGCTTTTTCTGCCCAGAGAGACAAGGAAAAACATCAGTCAGTAAAATCAGCTTGTATATTTTTCAGTGGGTGTATAAAAAGGGTGTATATAATATTTCATTGTAAATTACCTGGAAATGTTGTGTAGTGTATGAGGACGGAATAATTAAAGAAGTTAATACACACACACACACATACACACACAATCACACAGTGTGTGTGATGTGTCCATATCACACACACACACACACACACACACACACACAAATATTTTTTCTTTTTTTTCTTTTACTTGTTTCTGCCATTTGACTGCAGCCATGCTGGAGCACTGCCTTAAAGGGTCTTTAATTGAAGAAATTGACCCCCAACACTTGTTATTTGTAAGCCTAATATTTATTCTATTGCTCTCTTTTGTTGAACTGCTAACTTCATCATCATCATCATCATTGTTTAATATATGGTGACACATTTACATATATATATGTGTGTGTGTGTGTGTGTGTGTGTGTGTGTGTATAGCTACACACACACACACACACACACACACATATGCATATCGCAATTGTTTTGAGAAAACACTTGTGCGCTGAGGATGTGGCTATGCTCCATCTCTGAATGCTGGAGTCAGTATCTCATCAAGCAGTGAAGTAGCTCTGCAGGTGTTTTGGCCCCTTCCAATGCCACATCAGAACTACCCAGGCCGATCCAGTGACAAAACTCCCATACAATAACACAAACTTTGTTGGGTCAAATGTTTGTGACCCTGGGCCAGATGTTTCTACCATCCTCACTGCTTGCTCTTGCTGCATCACACATCATCTCTCTTGAGCCGGGATGTAATTCCTTGCTTTCTCAGTGGCTTCCAACAATTTTCTGGCAACATTTTTTCACTCCTTTGCAGTTAATCTAAGACTTCTGACTATGGAATTAATCCCAGGTCTCCCAAATCCTCTGACACCCATCTATACATGAAACCGTCATCGTTGTCTTTTGATAAGCATATTCTGTGTCAGAAGCCTTCACATGTAACCAGAAAGTTTGGGCTTCATGAATGTTTCTACATGCTGCTCTTATATTTAACAAGAACCATTATATACAGCAGATCAATCAGTTTGGCTTAAAAGCAACTTCTGACTTGGAAATGCATATATTATAGAAAGCCTCAAAAGACCAATAATGTTTTGTATGTTTTTTTTTATTAGCATGTGTGTGTATATGCACTCATATATATATATATATATATATATATATATATATATAAGTTACTGTGATATTTTATGTTTATGTATTTTTCCACTGTTTTTTTTTTTGTTATGTTTAACAAAAAGAATAAAGAAGCCCTGCTTATCATTCATAGTTTCACCAATAATCTGAACATGAGTGTCACACACACACACACACACACACACACACACACACACACACACACGAGAGTCTTGGAGATGATAATATAGTGGTTTTAATGTTTCTTATTTTTTATTTCTCAACCAATTTCCAGAACCCAAAAACATATTAAAACTGAAATGGAGAACAAACAAGATTTACTTATTTCCAAAGAGTTCTGCCTGGTTCTTTATAATCTTCTTTATTTTGGCGGCAAGTTGGACCCTCCTCCACCCCCAACCCACACACATCACCACAAACTGTGGCAGAGAATAATAATTGTAATAAGTTTATTACCTCAACTTACTATGGCAGATCGTCACACATACACACATGCACACACACACACACACACACACACACACAATCGAACACATACACACACAATCACACACAATCACACACACACACACACACACACA
>NC_142940.1:990179-992679 GCF_046866305.1 Octopus bimaculoides
GATAGCATTATGTCAAAAAATAGTAAATAAAATAAAAGATAAGAGAAAAAAAAAATAGTTCAGTGAGGAAGAAAAACAAAGCAAAAATGTCCAGTGTATAAATAAAATAAAAGATATTTTTTTTTAATATAGAAATTTCATTTCTTTTATTCTTTACCTACGTCATTTGTGATCTATTCATTTACTCCTTTCACTAAACCGAGAAAAAATAAAAACCAAATTTACTTTTCATCTTTTCGATGAATAAGATCACAAAGTAAATATGGATAGAATCTTTCGATAAACGGCAATGCCTTTGAACTGCCCCCTGCTCTTTTTAATAGACCTACACTGGAATATACTTGTACAATACAAGTCCATTGCCAATAATGTTATTGTGCTGGAGAAGAAATATTTACATTATTCTCTTTCCTGCCAGGATTTTCTTTAATCCTGGTGATGTGATAAACTTGAAATTGAAGTAATTCTTCATAATTGAAACCACCTTTGAGAGAGTTCCATTTGTAAAGTCTGCTGGAAGACAACTGATTTTTTATGAACTCTGTCAATTTATTCTCTTGAATAAGATGAAAAAAAAATTAAATTCTTTATTTCTCTGAGAATGCCGTAGAACTACAAAATTCTTTTTATCCTGAGTCTTATATCAGAAGGCATAAAACAAAATCTCTATTCAACTGTTATTGCCAATAAATATTGGCTAATAAATGCAGAGTTTTTCAAGAATGAAATGAAATCTGCTGAAGAACATAAAATATATCAAAGTTATTTTTTAATATATTTTTATCAGCAATAAAACTCGACACAAAAGCAATGTGGTGCCCAATCTATAATATTGCAACTGACTAGTGGAAAATGGTCAAATAATTTCCAAACAGAAAAAAAAAACAAGACAAAAATCAAATCAAAACAATTCATATATTTATATATATATATATATATATATATATATATATATACATATATATATATAAAAGCATAAAAATGCTCTTGTTCATAATTCTATTTTTTTCAATGAGGCGAGGGTGTATATTGCATTAGTTTGAAGAGAGAAAGAGAGAGAGAGGAAGAGAGAGAGAGAGTGTGTGTGTGTGTGTGTGTGTGTGTGTGTGTGTGTGTGTGTGTGTGTGTGTGTGTGTGTGTGTGTATATATATATATATATATATGTATTGTGTTAGTTTGAACAACAATAATTCCACTTGCTTATTGCAGCCTGCTACTGAATTTGCTCAATTTTTCATGGAAACAATCTAAGTTGTTTGGTTTAATTATTACCCCTTATCTGATATGTTTACTCATGTTCCGTGTAGCACATAAATTCACCAATATGGCTCAGATCAACCCTTTTACACAACTTCAAAAGACCATAAGGCTAAAATTGTAAATATTAGCTTTGAACAAACTTCCTTTCTTTATTCTTTCTAGCTTTGAAAACATGTTGGTTCGGAATAATTCCTAATCTTTAAACTTTCAAGTTTGTAAGGAATATATATTAAAATAGCAGACTTGCCATGCACTTCTCCATTTATTAAATATTTTTTTATATTTTCACTAATCAGTAACAATGATTATTTATTGAACTGAAGCTGAGCCGACAACTGTTTGACGCACATCTATTTCTTGCCATAAACCGCAAATTAAAAAGAAATGCATTAACAAAGGATTTCTTTTTCTTTCATTCTATCCTCTCTTTCTCTCTGTCTTCTTTTTAAAAAATTATTGGTTTTGTTTTTTTTTTTGCTTACTTTTGCTTAAATAAACTAATTATAAACATTTTTATCTTTGTTTCAAAAAACTCATATCTCATAGCAAAACATTTGCTCTTGTTAATCTTCATTTGTGCTGCATTTACCAAAAACAAAATAATAATAATAATAAATAAATAAATAAATGAATAAACAAATAACAAGTTAGAAAGGAAAAACAAACATGAAAAATATTAATTTACTCGAAGGAACCACTGCAATAAATGTTAGACTTGTATTTTTGTAAATATTAAAAGAAAAAACTAAAAACAAAAAGATTTAAAAACATGAAAATAGAATTAATTGACACAAAAAAAAAACACACAAAAATCACCACCAAAAATCCTTAATAAAAATAAAAATGACGGTAAGGAAAAATTTAATGAAAACAATATCGTAAAAAGATATAAAACTGCAGAGAGTTGAAAATTAATCTGAATCCAGTGAGAGATGAGGCAGGCAGCATGCCTTTTACCATTTCTAGCAGAACAGATGTTTCATGGAGGCTGCTACTGCCGTTACTGCTGCTGCTGCTGCTACCGCTACTATTGCTGCTGCTCCCAGTTAGAAACTCTTTTATTCTCCCCTCCTTTTACCCTCCTCCTCCTCCTCCTCCTTGCTATCCTACTCCTCCTCCTCCTACTCCTCAACCTATCAAATGTTTGTTCCTGTGTGATTGAAGAAAACTCTTTAAAATATGGCGAAAGCAGCCACAGAAAAAGAAAAAAAAAACAAACAACTAAACCCGAAACCACCT
>NC_142940.1:995179-1005179 GCF_046866305.1 Octopus bimaculoides
TGACAGACAGCTGGTATTCATCTGGTTGCACATCTCTGGACAGCTCCTGGACAAAAAAGTGGCATTCTAGATGTGAGATGCAAATCGTAAGTGCAGATGTGCCATAGCCATTTCTAGCTTTAAGCAAATAACTGTTGGGGAACGGCTGATGAAGGTGTTACTGTCTAATGTTAACACCCTTTTGGGCTTTTTCACAATTTTAGAAATGTTGGTTTGTGCAACGAAGACCACAGTTGATAATAATGCCTAGGACTCAGTAACCTAAGCTGTTCCCATTGACTCAGGTGACCAAGGAGGGGATTAGAAGAACCAGGGTGGAAAGGAGCAAAACATGATATAAGCAGCAAAGTTATTTGGGGTGGAGTTGGGGAGGGTGTGATGGGAAACAACAGAGGTGGACATGAGTAAGGGGTGGGGGAGGGGTTCAGATATATACCATTCATACCTGCATATATATATATGCGTGTGCGTGTATATATATATAAATACACACATATATATGTCTACATATACATGGCTATATATGTATACATACACACACACACACACATATATCACCACCATCATCATCATTGGATGTTTGCTTTTCCATTCTTGCATGGATCAGATGAAATTTGTTGTAGGAGATTTTCTATGGCTGGATGTTCATCCACACACACAGGTCTATATACACGCAAATATATATAAGTACAGTACCCCCCACACACACACCTATATATAATTCTGTCTTCTCTCTAATTAATGTTGAAATGGTAAAAATGGCTATATTTTGCTGATGTCACTCAACACCTGCATTCTTTTGATTAAAGAATAAAGACAACAGGATGAGTGTGTATGGGGGTGGGATATGGAGGAGGGGTAATGTTAGATTATTTTTGGCAGAATGAAGGGAATGGTGCTTAAAATCTTTATTGTCATCAATGGTGTGAATGGTGGCAGTCAACTATGGAATGAAGAGAAACTTCATTGAACATTTCCTTTAACCATAATTCCATAATGTTCCTTTACCCAAACCATTATTGCCAATATTCTAGCCATTATCACTGACTAAGCATCTATAACCACCATTCCCCCACCCCATACACCCCTTCCCCCACACTACCCACTGGTGCCACTAATATTTCCCCATAATGGTTACAAGGAAGGGCTGAAGATTTCAGATAGGACAACATTTGGTTTATTTGTCTGTTTGTGTTGCTGGGGTTTTTTGGAGATATTTGGACAAAATTTCAATGGTTTGAAATTACTTTGCTTTTATCCTTCATTTCATTGGTCAATTACACACACACACACACACACTGAGAAAGAAAGAATATATATAGTTTCTTTATTAGTTGTAGTTTAGAATATGTATATTAGTATACATACATATGTACATGCTTTCATACATACATACATACATACACTCATATTTTGAGTTCAACTTTTCCTGTTTGCATTAACATACTTGTGCATATATATATATCGTCTGTTGTTTTTTCGTACATTCTCCCATATATATATATATATATATATATATATATATATATATATATATATATATATATATATATATATATATATATATATATATATATATATATATATATATATATATATTCACAAGTATGTTAATGCATATATATATAAGTCAGTAAATAGTGGGGTTGTGTTAACCGCATGTGGAGAAATAATAGGAAAATGAAGAATAAGGCAGAATGCTAAACTGGAAGCATATTTTAATAAAGATTTCTAATCGGCTTTCATTGTGAAGCGAATTTTCAAGAAGGAGAATGAAAATGTTTTTTACAAAGAAGTACAAAATGAAGAAAATAATATATAAAAAAATAAATATACCAATACCTTATATTGTCTTTGAGCTTTTAAAGTTCAATGGTAATTCATGTATATAATGGTTGGAAAAATAAGGATGCATGAGAATTGAGAGTTGTATTACGTTTAAAACAAGGGTTAAAAGTTTGTGTTAAGCAGGAAGTGTGGTGTCAAAATAGGAAGTGTGTGTAAGGGGAGACAAATGTTTTTAGTTGGAGTTATGAACTCTTCCTGTTGAAAAAGAGATCATAACTCCAACTAAAAACATTTAGCCGATTAGAAATCTTTATTAAAATATGCTTCCAGTTTAGCATTCTGCCTTATTCTTTATTTTCCTACACACACATATATATATTTATATATAAAATTAGAGGATGTGTTAACCTGGTGAAGGGATGGTTGCATCCAAGGAAATACTGGTTCAATACCTAGTATTTTGGGGGAATGAAATTCCCTTAAAACAATAGGTGTCTATAAAGCATAAAGCTTATATCCAGTTAAAAGAGGGAAAGAAAACGGAGATAAGGAAGTTAATAATTATTTATCATTAACAAATTGGTCATCTTTGCTTCTTACAGCCATTTCAATTAATACTCAATAATTTAATTATGAATTTGTAAATTAAATTTGCATTTATGTGACATGAGTATAATTTCCTCAGAGACAAAAACAGATGTATTTCGAGATGTTGTGTGTGGTGGACCTATCAATTCGTTTCAGCAGACTCTGCTGAATTGTTAACTTCCTTACCTCCATTTTCTATTCTTCTTTTAACTGGATATATATGTGTGTGCGTGTGTGTGTGTGTATGTATGTGTGTGCGTGCGTGTGTGTACAGAGAGAGAGAGGGGGGGGAGAGCTGTAGAAAGGAAATGAAATAAAGAACCACACCAATGGAGGTGCCCCAGTATGGTCACAACCTCTGACTGAAATGAATAGAAGTTAAAGTAGAATGGATCAATTCATGATTTGCAAATGAAATGAAAAGTTCAGGTAAAATTTTCTAATATTTCAGGTGAGAAAAAGGCATCAAAACTTCTGATTGATAAGAAATTGGTGAATTATGATTATTTTTGACATGAAAATGGGGAGAACAAAAAAAAAAAAAAAAAACTGAGGAATGGTAGTTCCTGAGACATTAGAAGGAATTGACTCCCATATTTATAACTTGCTTCATGTGAAACAATGAAGAATTCTCTCAGAAAAGGTATCTATTTTAGGGGTAGGGGAGGGGAGTTTTATTGGATTTTATCATGTTTTATTTTTGATAATGTTTCAGTTTTGAATATCTGTGAGACCATTGTTGTTGTTGTTGTATCAGTTCCTGTGTTTTTCTATTTTAAGGGTTTTTTTCCCCCCATGATTTTGTTTATTTTCTTTGTCTATTATTTAATAAAGAATTTGTTAATATTGCAATTTGAAGATTACATTTCAGCTTTCTTTTCCAATGAAAGACCGTTATTTCAAGACTCTAAGAATAAATGTAGAAAGTGGATATTAATATTTAATAAAAATATTACATGTCAATTTACATTATTATCTACACTATCCTATAGAGGACGAAATCTATAAATATGCCCAGAATTGTCTGCAAGTACCCCCCTCTCTCTCTCTCTTGTTCTCTCTCATTTCCACCAGTCAAATCTTCATTATGGTGCTGCTATTATTATAGTGAAACATTCTTGCTTTGGGCATATGTTTGCTAAATAGTTCTCCTTTTGCCAAATGGTATCCAGACTGTACAAGCTGCTAAAGATGATTTAAATTAACGAGAGGAAAAGCAAGGGGAGGTCACTTAATGTCGGAACAATACCGAGTCATTGTGCTTTGGGGTAAGATTATTATAGTCAACAATAGTGCTGAGTTTTCAATATCACTCAATGAAAAGCAATGGTGCCTGAAAGAATAATATAAATTAAATCACCTATAGAAAAATTTCACATGAATTAACAAACATTTTAGATGCGAGAGACAAATAAAACTGAAAAAGAGAAAAAAAAAAGAGAAACAAAAAATTGATGTAGAAAAATTGTGATGATGGTCTTACAACATGGATAAATAGAAAATGCAAAAATATTGGAAATTAGACAAAATTAGACTTTAAGAAAAGCAACGAAAAAATAATTTACAAAAATATAAATGTAGATATGATTTTTAAATTAAAAAAAGACATATAGAAAAAAAATTTTAAATAAGCATGTTGGGAAATATTTAAAAAAAAAAATAATCTTATTGTAGGAGAATGTCTTTTATTTAATTATTGAATGTAATAAAAAGTTTAGCAATGAGACCAATGCTAACAGGAAGATCGGCCTGTTGTAACTAATGAAGCCTCAACTATAGAATTTACCATAGCAGAATTAAAATTCAATAGAATCAGTGAAATTTGCTTTATTTCTCCTCTTTGCAATTTTCTAAATTAATTTTCAGCAAATAGACAGAAGAGTAGGTCTAATTGAAATTCCATTAATAAAGTAATCTTGCTTATTAGCCAGAATCTAGATCAATAGTAGGAGAAACACGTCGTCTAATTGGTCCATTAATTGGGATACAGAAACTAGCTGAGCGCTTTCCAAAATACATTTCCTATTCAATGAAACCATTTCTGATGGAATTTGATAATTTTTTTCTTACTTAATGAAATATTCTATTTTTCTTTTATAGGGAATTTTAATCAAATAATTAAAAATTAAAATATAAGATTAGTCATCATACCCCACGCTCCAACAAAATACAAACAAAGAAATAACATTTGGAAGTTTTTATGGTTTTTTTTTTTTTCTGCTAATTTTGTAGTTATATTTAGGACAAGGAAATATATAATGAGAAAGGGTAAGGAGGTGGTAATGGTGGGTGTAAGGGACAGTTGGTGTTTAGTACCAGTTCAGCAAGACTGAAGATCAAAGGCTTTCTTACCATGACCATCTCTTATGTACAAGGAACACAACACCATTTCAATAAGCATGTGCTTCATTTTAAGACAGTGAGCTGTGATTTAAGAGAGGTTTGCTTCTATTTCCAGTATGTCAAGTGAGCCCCTAGAAATGCCCTTGTTGGCTCATAGGGTGATTATTTTACTCCCAGATATTCATAGTTTTGCACAGACCAGACATTTCTTCTCCTGGCAGCAAATTATATTAGACAAAATTAAAATAGACAGGAAGATAAAATTTTAGGGAGAAATTGGAGAAGTTTTAGAAGCAGCGATCTGATGGATTGGTTCAGTAATTTTGTTCCAGAAAGTCAAAGAGACACCAATGTCTTCAAAAATATTTATTGATATCATTTCTGCAAAATTTTAACTACCAAAATCTGTTTGTTCTGGCACTTTATGCTCTATGTTCAAATCCCACCAAGGTTATCTCTGTTTTTCATCACTCAAATGAAGAACCAGTCAAATGCTGGAATCAATAGCAATGACGGACGCCCTCCTCCCAAAATTGCAGGCCTTGTGCTGAAATCTGAAACCAATATTTTTCACTCTTCTAAAATTAGTTTCAGTCTTCTCTTAGTGGAGAACCATCAGTTTGTTTCTATCTGCTAGCAATTAATTCCACCAACAGATCATTTCTCTTCATGCTCATTTAATTAATATCATATCAACAGATCGTGGATATCGTATTAATTTTCTGAGTTGATACATAGAACGACTTTTAAAAGTCTACTGAAAATATTTCATAATAACTTTGTTTCTTATCAAAGAGTTGCATCACAACAATTCCATCAACTGTAATAAGACAACAGATTCGTCAAGCAGACCTAGGCACATTTTCATTATGGATAACATTAGGGGGAGGCACAAGCATTTTGCAGGACTGTACTGGAGAGTAAAGGAAGAACTCCTTAAGGACTCACCGTACAGCCATCATATCATAAATATCCGTGGGTCAACCATCCAGTAATTTCGATCTGTGAAGGTTGTCCATCCGGCTAAAACCTTCATCAAGCCTGCCTTTGTGGATATGAGTGGGGGCATGTGCCATAATAGGGCATTTCTGCACCCACCATTTGTTTGTGGTCCCCTATTGCTCCTGGTGGATGAAACTCAGGTGACAAACCTCCAGCCTATGGGTCTGTTTTGGGTGATCATTGCTGGTGAGGGGTTTCTATGAGGTCAGAGTGCAAATCCTACCTCAACCTCTTTTAGTCACATGCAGAGGAAACGTGAGGTCTATTCTATAACACGCTGGTCTCCCTCCCTCAGCCCTGCTTACATTTAATTCACATGGGACGAGGACTTAGTATTGAAGTTGTCAAGATTCCAAAATTTGGTCCATTTCATGCTTTTGTTAGAGACCCACATCTGATAATGTAACAAATTATTGAATAATGTAGAAATGTGAACAAGTGTAACAAGGAGAGTGCAGGGGGTGGGGATAAGGAAAGGTTGAAAGAAAAATTTGGTTATATTTTGAAAAGGTTATATTCATAATTATTGTTTGTTAGAAATATTAATTTTTCGCTGCAAAATACAATTTCAAAGATCAATTGTTGATGCTGACCCCAGAGTTCAGGAATGACAATTTAGTTCTTTCATTTGCTTTCCAAAAACAACAAAAACACATGTGTTTTATTTTTTATCTTTCTTTTTTTTTTTTTTTAGTTCAATCAAAGATATTTGACATTGATTTACTCTTCAGAACTTAATGCCATTTTGACATGCGACAGAAGTTCTTATTTCAATATATACTATATATACTTGTGTATTAATGCACACACACACACACACACACACACACACACACACACACACACACACAGACACACACACACACACACACACACACAGACACACACACAGACACACACACATACATATACATATATGTATATATACATACATATATATATATATATATATATATATATGTATGTGTGTGTGTGTGTGTGTTTTTATGTTGAGTTATTAATAACAATTTAATGTTAAACTGAAGGATTATTCAATACTTTTTGTTGAGTCCATATTGTTTTATACTTTTGCAAGAACAGTGTTGAGAATGACTTTGAAGTTTGGGCCCACTAGCCTTTATCAGTGAGTCTAATGAATGCCTGAAACTTCAAAGTCACTATTCTTGCAAAAGTATGATACATACACACACACACACACATATATATACCTACACACACACATACAACAATACTAATAAAATATTCCTTACATAGGAAAAAGATTTTCCTCGTCAAGTATGAGCTACATTTAGGTTTTTTTTTTTTTCTAGTGAGTTTGAATTTCATTTATTATTTGGAAAAATATTGGACAGTGCCTTACCATAAATTCTTGGATCATACTGATATTCATTTCCATCTAACCGACTTTTTTTCAATTTTTCCAATGTCTCCGGGCTAGCGTGAATAGATGGACTGCGTTTGGGGGGTCTTCCTGGTCTGGCACTGTCAACAGAAATGAAATTTCTTGTATTAAATGGAAGCAAGAATACTTTTGAAGCATCAAATATTTTAACTTATATATATATATATATATATATATATATATCTTTTACTTGTTTCTGTCATTAGACTGTGGCCATGCTGGGGCACCACCTTGAATGTGTGTGTGTGTGTGTGTTGTTATGTCAATATATTTCTAGATCTATGCTAATGCATGTTAGCAGATTATATTTTATAAATTAATATAACCTGCCAGTTTCCAACAGAAGATAATCAACAGATATGTGTTAATTAATAAAATTTCTTAAGAATAGTAATTGAAGTTAGAATATTTAAAAAGTAAAAGAAAGAAAGAAACAATCTATAAATTGAAAGAAGAAACAAAATATTTTCGTTGCAGCATTCCTCCATTTCTATAGAATTCTCAATTTATTTTAAGAAATTCCAAGTTTCTTTACTTTGATGTAAAATGGACGGTGGCGAAGGATGAGAGAATAACAAACAAGGAATGGAAACCAATTTAAGATAAACAAATCAAAGAGAAATGGTGAAAGAAGAAGAACATGAAGATCTATGTCAAACAATAAGAATTGGAGTCTGTCTTTGATTAATTTCCTTCAAGAAAATCTGTCTTTGTTCAGTGAATTATTGTTTTTGAGATTAGTTAGAATATTTGGTGTGTGATCTTTGGTAATTCTGTTCAAATAAGAAATGTCTAACTGTCTTGTGGAAATGCTTGAGAATGCATAACCAGCGAAGATGGTATTATTTGTGAACGGAATTACATGCGAAGGAGTGGCTGAGAGAAGTTCCCTTTCGGATTGTTAGTCTGCGATAATGAATCGTGTGGATAGAATCCCCAGTGACATGCAAATGGTTGTTTCTGTTTAGTTTTCATTATATTTCTCACAGACATTCATACCTGCAGGGGTGGTGCTTGCCTGCCTCTCACCCCTCCCCCTCCATCACACACACACACACAAATGGCGCTGACAATTGTCAATAATATTGTTTTTGAACATCAACTGACATTAAGCTGATGAGGATGGGGGTGGGGGGAGAGAGACAGACAGACAGACAGACAGACAGAGAAAGTTAGAAGATAATAGTATAGAAAGATTAAGAGAGAAATACAGGTGGTGGAGAGATAAATGAGAGAAAGGAAGAGAGAGCAACTTATAAAGGGAGAAAGGGATATAAAGGGTGGCAGACAGATAGATAGATATATACAGAGAGGGGGAGGCGATGGTTGACAACAGAGAAAGATTAAGGGAGAGATGCAGTGAGAGAGATAGATAGATAGACTAAGAGAGACAGACTGACAGATAAAAGCAAAGTTAGAGAGAGAGAGGGAGAGAGAGAGAGAGAGAGAGAGAGAGAGAGAGAGAACAAGATTTGATGTTTTGAGAGGAATGAAAGAGGAAAGGTGGATGAAAAAGAATAAAAAGTGATGAAGAATTTCTTGAGATGTCATTTACGATTAGGGCAAATTACACAAAGTTGATAGAAATAGCTGAAACTGTTAAATCTATCTATCTGTCTGTCTGTCTGGCCATCTCCGTTTATCTTTCTCTCTTTATATATATATCTATATATGTGTGTGTGTGTGCATGTGTGTGTATGTATGTTTTCATCTGAGATCACAGTGATGTGTAATGAGCTGTATGGTAAACATTGTTTCACTAAAATTTTTATATATATACATATATATATATATATATATATATATACACATAGATACTTAGATACATATATATATATATATATTTATAGATAGGTAGATAGAAAGACAGATAAATAAAGAGAGAGAGATAGGTAGACAGATTGATATAAGAGAGAGAGAGAGAGTGAGAAAGAGCAATCTTTGTATGTCTATGTCTGTATGACTTTCTATCTATATTTTTATCAATCTATTTATTTCCAATTCTACCAAATTTCATAACCCAAATCTATCTTAGAAGACACTAATTAATGGTACCGTGCAGAGGAATTGAATCCAGAACCACTCAGTAAGGAAGCAAACTCGTCAGCCTCATGGAAGCAATAAACTTTGATACACAACTTGTAGAAATTCTTGTCGGTAGGATTCCTGGCAACTCCCACAGAACTTTATTCTAGAGATAAAGCGATTATTTTTACGTAATCTTCAGTAACAAAACTTTTCTCTCTCATTTGGAATTTTATTTTAAGCACCAAAAATGGCCATGATTCAGTGACTGCCGTTAATTAGTGCCATAATGGTTTCATGTTGTCCTCTATTTAATTTTGGATCATTTAAAACTCTATTTAATGTGTTTTAATGTTGTTCTTGTCTAAATTATTTATTGAATGTAATTCTGGAGTGTAATCTGATGAACAATTGCATCTAACAAAATTACAGGCAGAATATTCTATTATAATTTACCTAATTACAAATAGTATTGAGATTTCGTTGATAATGGCAATTATCATGACGATAAAGAACTTAAATGCAAAACACAAAAGAAGAAAGAAATAAAAAAAAAAGCAAAGAAAAAGAGAAAGGGATAATTAGGGGAATTGGCGTCAAGAAGAAAAGCCTGAAAAGATTCTGTTAATGATTAGAAATGGACAAATTTATCAGTTTATCTGGGAAAATTCATAAGTCATAAAGGTAATCTAATTGGTTGTTTTCTCTTGTGAAAATGGAAGATCAATAAATATATATTAGAGCGAAATAATAGTTGTTTAGCTGAGCCGAGTGAAGCTCTGAGAAATCAATGCCATGTTAATAGAAGTGAACTTAGTTGCAGGCAGCCGAGCCGAGCGATGAACAAACATC